>NC_053490.1:366868545-367170045 GCF_905171775.1 Rana temporaria
TGCAGTTTGCACCTAAAGCTATGTGGTGTGTGTACTGCCTGTGTCCTCTGCAGTGTGCACCTAAAGTTACATGGTCCTCTGCAGTGTGCAGGCCATTAGTATGTCTGAAAGGACAACAAGGAGAAGCAGAGAGTCACGAGCCAATAAAAGAGGGCAAGCAGGCTCTGCGTCTAGAGGCAACAGTGCTGGTCGTGGACACGGTGCATCTTCATCAGCACGTGGCCGTGGTACACGCTCGTCCTTTTTTTGGTCAGCTGGCCGTGTTGAGCCGCAACATGCCGAAGACTTGGTAGAGTGGATGACCAGGCCGTCCTCATCCTCCTCATCCTCTCTCACCCAGGCTCAGGCTACTTTGTCTGACAAAGCAGCTGCCAAGGCGGCCTCTTCCCTTTGCTAAATGGCATAAGTTACTCCTTCCCTACCCCCACCATGTCCTCCTGAGGAGTCCCCCGAACTGTTTGACCAGAGTGTTGGGTACATGCTGCATGAGGATGCGCAGCGTTTTGAAGGCTCCGATGATGGTACACAGATAGCGGAAGGCAGTAACGTAAGCCCAGAGAGAGGGGGTGCCCAAGAGGGACAGCAATCTGGCAGTCATGTTCCCCCAGCTGCAGCATACTGCCAGGTTTTCTACAGTGATGAGGAGGGAGGGAATGATGAGGTCACTGACTCTACGTGGGTGCCTGATTGGAGAGAGGAGGAGAAGGCACAGGCACATCTCCAAAGAGGCAGGATGCTCTCCAGGGGCCAGCTTAAGGGCAGCACACCGACTGCATCACAACGCATGTGCAGGGCGCTGCTGTCTCTCAGCGTTATTCCAAAAGTTCTTCGGTGTGGGCCTTTTTTGAGACAAGTGCATCAGATCGCACCGCTGCTATTTGCAACATATGTCTTAAGCGTATCTCGCGTGGCCAAAACATCACCCGCTTGAGCACCACATGCTTGACCAGACATGCAGCCAGCCATGCAGTTCGTTGGCAAGCGTACCTCAAAGACCCACACCAAAGAACAAAGCGGACCTCCCCTTGCTCCTCATCAGCTGGGATCTCCAACCCCACTATACCCTCAGTCCTCTCTGAAGCCTGCACTGATAGGACTGAAGGTGTAGAATTAGGTGTGTCACAGCCAAGTACTTGCGGGCAATCTACTATCGGTTCACCGATGGCAGATGGTACCAGGCAAATTTCCCTGCCCCAGCTGCTGCAGCGCCAAAAGAAGTTCTCTCCCAGCCATCCACATGCCCAGCGGTTGAATGCTAGCTTAGCTAAATTGCTAGCACTTCAACTGCTGCCTTTTCAGTTGGTAGATTTTGCCCCCTTCCGTGAGTTTGTTGAATGTGCGGTACCTCAGCGGCAAGTTCCCAAACGCCACTTTTTCTCACGGAAGGCGATTCCGGCTCTCTACCGGCATGTGGAAGGTAATGTCCATGCCTCGCTGGACAGGGCGGTCAGTGGTAAGGTGCATATTACCGCCGACTCATGGTCCAGCAGGCATGGACAGGGACATTACCTATCTTTCACGGCACATTGGGTGACTCTGCTGGCAGCTGGGAAGGACGTAGGACAAGGTACAGTAGTGTTGGAGGTTGTTCCGCCACCACGCCTCCAAAATGCTACTACTGGTTGTGACACACCTCTCTCCTCCACCCCCTCCTCTTCTTCTTTCTCTGTGGCCTCCTCCTGTGCTGATGTGTCCTCGGAACCAGCGGTGCTCCGTAGGCATTCAAGGGGCTATGCAGTAATGCAGGCAAAGAGATGCCATGCGGTGCTTGAGCTGGTGTGCTTGGGGGAAAGGAGCCACACTGGGCCAGAGGTTCTGTCAGCTCTGCAGGGGCAGGCTCAGAGGTGGTTGACCCCTCGCCAGCTTAAGCCAGGAATGGTGGTTTGCGATAATAGCATCAACCTCCTCTCTGCCCTGCGACAGGGACAACTGACCCATATGCCCTGTTTTGCTCATGTCCTTAACTTGGTGGTGCAACGGTTCTTGGGCAGGTACCCAGGCTTACAGGATGTCCTGAAGCAGGCCAGGAAAGTCTGTGTGCATTTCCGATGGTCATATAATGCCAGTGCTCTTCTGGCAGACCTCCAAAAGGAATACAACCTGCCCAAGAACTAAACCCGCCTAATCTGTGACATGCCCACCAGGTGTAACTCTATGTTGGCCATGCTGCAGCGGCTGCACACACAGCAGAGGGCCATCAATCAATATCTGTGCCAATATGGCAGCAGGACAGGGTCAGGGGAGCTTGTTTTTTTCCCCCACTCCAGTGGGCCATGATCAGGGATGCATGCACTGTCCTGTCACCATTTGAGGAGGCCACGAGGATGGTGAGCAGTGACAGTGCATGCATCAGTGAGACTGTCCCTCTTATTCACCTTTTGTAGCACACGCTGCGTGGAATAATGGACAGGTCCCTTGAGGCAGAACAGAGGGAGGAAGAGGAGGACTTTCTTACCTCTCAAGGCCCCCTTTATCCAGACAGTGTTCCTGCTTGCCCGCCTATCACACAGGAAGAGGATGAGGAGGAGGAGGATTGTGTCAGCATGGAGGTGGAGCCTAGCACTCAGCATCAGCAGCAGTCTTCACGGGATCAATTACAGTCCCAAGGAACCCATGGACTTGTACGTGGCTGGGACGAGGTGGCTGCGGACCATGTTGTCCTCAGTGACCCAGAGGACTCTGCACCGAATGCCTCAGCAAACCTACGTTGTATGGCCTCCCTGATCCTGCAAAGCCTGCGGAAGGATCCTCGTATTCGTGCTATCAAGGAGAGGGATCATTACTGGCTGGCAACCCTCCTTGATCCACGTTACAAGAGTAAGGTTGCAGACCTTATCTTGCCGGCACAGAGGGAGCAGAAGATGAAACATCTTCGGAAGGCCTTGCAGAAAGGTCTGTGCAACACGTTCCCAGATACTGGGAGGTTACAAAATCCTGGTCCTGGACAATGTGTTGCTGAGGCTTCGGTCAGTCACAGAAGGAGCGGTGGAGAAGGTGGCAGTCTGAGCGATGCGTTCAGACACTTTTTTAGTCCGCAGCCCCAAGGTATGACCGGTTCCAGCAACCATCGCCAACTTCTGTTTTATATGGTGTGGGAATACCTAGGGGCAAGATCAGACCTGGACATCTTTCCCACCGAAAATCCTCTGGCTTACTGGGTCCTGAGGATGGATCACTGGCCAGAGCTTGCACAGTACACAATTGGGCTACTGGCTTGTCCTGCATCCAGCGTTCTTTCAGAACGCACATTCAGTGCTGCTGGAGGCTTTGTAACAGATCACAGGGTGCGCCTCTCCACCGACTCGGTCAATCGACTGACCTTCATAAAAATTAATCAGGCACGGATCACCACCAGCTACCAAGCACCTGATGCTGATGTAACTGAATAATTTTTTTTGAAATGTCAGATCTCTTCAAGACTGCCTATGCTGATGCTGAGTGACTATCCTGTTATGCTGAGTGACTATCCTTTTCCTCTTTAATGACCATGCTGATAGCTTGTAAGAAAATTTTTGGTTCTGGGCACCAGCACCAGTGCCTAAGGCCCAATTTTTCTGCCCCTGTTAACAGGGGCGTGCAATTACAATTTTTGATGCAATACTTTGCAGCAGGCTCATTCCTGCGCTCCAACTAGAGTATCTGTGAGGGGTTGCAGTGTTGTGGCACCAGCATCAGTGCCCAAGGCCCAATTTATCTGCCCCTGTAGGCATGTAATTACAATTTTTGATGCAATACTTTGCAGCTGGCTCATTCCTGCGCTCCAACTAGAGTATCTGTGAGGGGTTGCAGTGTTGTGGCACCAGCACCAGTGCCTAAGACCCAATTTTTCTGCCCCTGTTTAACAGGGGCGTGTAATTACAATTTTTGATGCAATACTTTGCAGTGGGCTCATTCATGTGCTCCAACTAGAGTATCTGTGAGGGGTTGCAGTGTTGTGGCACCAGCACCACCACCACCACCACCACCAACAAAGGCCCAATTTTTTTGCCCCTGTACAACAAGGGCATGTAATTACAATTCTTGATCTAATATTTCACAGCAGGGCCCATTCCTGCGCCCACCAAGAGTAACTGTGAGGACTTACAGTGTTGTGGCACCAGCGCTAGCACCAAAGGCCCAATTTTTCTACCACTGTTCAAAAATGGCATGTACGGTAATTACAGTTCTTGATATAATATTTCACACAGCAGGGCGTTCCAGCACCCACCAAGACTAACTGTGAGGGCTTACAGTGTTGTGGCAACACCAACACCTAGGGCCCAAATTTTTGCTGCGTATATACGGCAGGCCCCTACTTTCAAACTTTCAACTTACAAATGACACCTACTTGCAAACGGAAGGAGACAACAGGAAGTGAGAGGAAATCTACCCCTAAGAAGGGAAATTCTCTTCTATAAGAGGTGTCTCCTGTCCACTGATGTTTTGTCACCAATCCTTGTTTCACAAAAAAAAAAAAAATTTCAAAAAAACTTTGTCATTGGGACAGAAAGTGAATTGCAATCTTCTGAACAAATGCACACAGACAGCAAAACAAATGTTACAGGGGGTGATAACCCTTCTCTATGTTTTCAGAAAAGCTTAAAAATAGATTTTATGGCTGGAGCTACACTTTAAAAAAGTACCAGTTCACAATTACAAACAGATTCTACTTAACAACAAACCTACAGTCCCTGTCTTGTTTGCACCGCCTATATACTGCTGTTCAAAGTATATAGGGTCAAAGGGGCTTGTAATGACCTGGGGGGAGTTGGGGGAAACCCATGCTATTTTTCTCAATGATTTTCATCCATATTGCAGGGACCAGACATTACATTTAAACCGCAAGCAGTTTTAAATTACTTTTTTCTTATAGTAATCTAATTTTGTGCACGGACAGTTCTAAACACGTGCCACTTCACAGACATACTATAGACACCCAGCAGGTACTATATTTAAAGGAATTTTTCTCTTTTTTTTCACTTTAAGCATCATTAAAATCACTGCTCCAAAAAAAAACGACCGTTTTAAAAAAATTTTTTGCATTGATACATGTTCCCTGGGGCTAGACCCGGGTTCTCAAACCCGTTTTCAGACAATAACTTGCATATTAGGCTTTAAAATTAGCACTTTTAAATTCGAACGTTCGAGTCCCATAGACGTCAATGGGGTTCTAAATGTTCGCGCAAACGTTCGGTCCGTTCGAAGGTTCTGGTGCAAACCGAACAGGGGGGTGTTCGGCTCATCCCTAGTAAAGAGTGTCTGAGCTGCAGGCTTTGTACGCAAGGAGCCTCATCTAATGTTCTACCTGAGCAATATAGTCCTAAAACTCCAGACTGCTTTTATTCATGGGGTGGCTTTCTCCTTCCACTTTAACCAGGAAGTAAATTTACCATCTTTCTTGGTTGAGTGAGAGAACCACATCCCTTGGATGTTGATGTAACTTTGATTACCTGCTTGGCAGCTACATTTTTGTTCAGGAAAGCTGAAATCTGTACTTGGTTTCAGCGTGGCTTAGGGCAGTGTTTCTCAATTCCAGTCCTCAGGCCCCCCCAACAGGTCAGGTTTTCAGGATTTCCATTATTTTGCACAGGTGATTTGATCAGTTTCACTGCCTTAGTAATCACCACAGCCTTTTCATCTGAGGGAAATCCTGAAAACCTGACCTGTTGGGGGGGACTGAGGACTGGAATTGAGAAACACTGGCTTAGGGCAAGGTCAGTCAGCATCAACATGTTCAGTCACCTCCTTGATTATTAAGAAATTTAAAAGAGCCTACTCTTCATAAGTTAAAAAATAGAGGGGGAAGGGAATTGGCATTATCACGGTGCCACATAAAGAAAACAATTATTATTACCCAACAAAAACAAGCAGCCACAGAAACACTTGACGCCATCAACAAGGTGCTACTACAGTCAGCTGACTTAGTAGCACCAAAACGCAAAACTTGCATCCGGAAAAACAACTCCAGCTGATTTAATGACCAGCTGACGTTGCTAAAGCAAGAGCGTAGAAGAGCAGAAGCTGCGTGCAAAAGGTGCTCTTCAGATAAAAACCACACCATTTACAAGATAATAACAAAGAAATATCACAAAGAAATCTTCACGGCCAAAAAAAATAATTTCTCCAACATCGTCGCAAATGCCCTTAACCGCCCCCAAGAAGTGTTCAAGCTGGTCACTCAGACTATGAATCCTGCTTGTTTAGAGGCCCCTAATTCTGATTCACAAGAATTTTGCAACGAATTATCAGATTATTTCATTATTAAAATTGAAAAAAATCAGTGAAAGTATTCAGCAAAATGGAACCGTCACCAACTCCTCCCCAAATCACAAACCTAATACCCACATAAATCAGCCGCAATCACCAAAATTCACTCTAAAACCCATTTCCATCGATGCCACTAAAAATATCATCGAGACTCTGCGTAATAGCAAAGCACCCAATGATATCATCCCCACTAAACTGCTGAAAGAATGTGCCGATATACTGGCACCAGCTATCACGCAGCTCATAAACCAATAATTCAAGGAGGGCATGGTGCCCACCTTGCTGAAACAAGGTACAATAAAACCAATTCTAAAAAAACCTACCCTCGACCCCAAAGACCCAAACAACCGGAGGCCCATAACAAGTCTAAATGTTTTCTCCAAGGTAATGGAGAAAGTAGTTGTACAACAGCTGCAACTGCATTTAGACACCCATAAATTACTCGACCCGTTTCAATCAGGCTTCCGTCCAGGTCACGGAACAGAAACGGCGCTGCTCAAAATATGGGATGATGCTCTAGAGGCCGCAGACGAGGGAGAATCTTGTCTCCTGATACTGCTGGACCTAAGCGTGGCTTTTGACACTGCAGACCACGGACTTCTACTGGCTAGGCTAGCTGAAGTAGCCAAAGTCGCTAAAGGTGTTTTACCCTGGTTCTCCTCCTTCTTGGAAAACCGATCACAAATAGTGAAACTGGGGTCTTTCACTTCTGAAAAACGTACGGTATCATGCGGAGTCCCTCAGGGATCTCCCTTATCGCCTGTATTGTTTAATATCTATCTTCGCCCTCTCTTTGAAATCATCAGTAACCAGAAGTTACTTTACCACTCCTATGCAGACGACACACAACTGTTTTTCCGCATCTGCAACAAAAAGGATCATTCTCTTGGACTAGAGAAATGCCTTACTCTAATAGATAACTGGATGACAAACAGTTATCTTAAACTCAACGGTTCGAAAACAGAACTTCTCCTGTTTCACGCTAACCGGAAAAATCACCCCGCGTCAACATGGACTCCCCCGCCCATTCTGGGTAAAACTAGCACCCCTAGCACCAAAGTCAAAAGTCTCTGAGTCATTTTCGATACCTACATGACAATGGATGCACAAATAGGGTCAGTAGTCAGCGGATCCCACCATCTGCTGCGCCTACTACGCAGACTCACGCCCTTTATCCCGAAAGAGGACATTGCAGTCGTGGTGGGAACAATCATCAATTCCAGACTCGACTACGCAAATGCCCTCTATCTAGGACTCCCCGAATACCAAATCACTCGCCTGCAAGTCGTTCAAAATACGGCCGCTCGACTAGTGACTGGAAAAAAACTATAGGAATCAATCTCACCTTCACTGAGATCCCTTCATTGGTTGCCAGTAAAAGACAGAATCACTTTCAAGGCACTCTGTCTAATACATAAGTGTATTCAAGGCAACGCCCCCCAATATCTATGCGAAAAAATAAAAGCCCATAACCCCAATCGCATTCTGCGATCCACCAATCAAAACCTACTCCAGATACCCAAAGCCAGATACAAGTCCAAAGGAGACCGAAGATTTGCAGTCCAGGGACCACGCTTGTGGAATGCACTACCAACCACCATCCGACTGGAGTCGGACCACTTGGCCTTCAGGAGAAAGATTAAAACCCATCTCTTCTGAGGTCAAGGGGTTCCTTACCCATGAAATGGATACAGCGCCCAGAGGCGATTCAGTTCACATTTGTTGCGCTTTACAAGTCTCTCACTCACTCAATACAATTTTTTACAAAAAAATATTTTTATTAATTAACAAAAAGTTGATAAAAAATCTATTCAATACATGAACAGTAAAATGTAGACAAGGGAGCAAAGTATCTTGTGTACAAACGGTCAAGTCCTCCCGACTAGTTTCGCCAAACCCTTGGCTTCATCAGGGGGTTATGATGTGACCAAATCAGTAAATAGCTCTGAAGAAACAAAGAATACTATTAGACAATAATTAACATTTAAACAATACATATAGTATGGCTAGGATAGGTGGCAGAACTAAAAAGCCAATGGCTCAAATAGATCCCAAAAGTATACCTCCCCAAACAAAACCCACGTAGTGCATTAAATGCACTACGGCCCAAATTCAGATGAAATAAAATTCAAACCTACCCCATACCCCTGCAGGAATCAGTCAGGGAAATGTAGACCCCATAAAGGGTGAAGTCAGATCCACAGAGCCCAAAGCGTGGCTGTAGAGGGCAATAAAAGGGACCAAAATTAAAATTATTTTAGATGTAAAAAGCCCCTAAGGGAGAGTAAAGCCCATTGCTTATTATCAAAACATCATGTTTAGCAGAGAACCTCAAAAAACATTCCTAAGGAACTAGTGAAATGGTAATAGAAAGATGGGGCGCTGTGACAATTAGATGTAATCTATCTAAAATCAAAAGAAAAACGCACAGATGGGTTAAGTGTTTGTTAAAAAGGGAAACAAACATAAAGAAAAAATAAATAATTTCATTGTTATAAAAGTCAAAGATATATATTTTAATATCATAGACTATGATAGTGAAAACTTACAATATAAATAACATTAAGGTGTTCACAATCTGAGCTCACATTGTGAACACCTTAATGCCAATGCCGACATTGCTATGGCAACCTGTCAGAAAGACGGAGAGCCATGCAGCGGCATTACTGCGCATTCTCGAAGTCGGGAGGAAATCCCAGAATTGAAGGCAGGATTGCTTCGGCTGACCACAGCTTAAATGGAACCCGCCTGCTTCCGAGATCAGTAGGTACAAAACAATTTTTAAAGAAAGTAAAATTGCAACACATGAAGATGCCATGAAGATGCACCAGGAAAGGAAAATTATGGAAAGGTGAGTATACAATTTTCAGTTTTCCACCTATTTTGGCTGATCTCTATTAGGGCTGCTCAGAATCTAATCCTTCAGAGAGTTCTGCTTCTTGTTGAAGAAAAGATGAAGAACAGCATTAAGGCAAAGCAGATTAAAAATAATATGCAAACCACTAAAGCCCTGTACACACTTTGGGCCAGATTCAGGTAGATCGGCGCATCTTTGTGCCGGCGTAGCGCATCTCATATGCGCTACGCCGACGTATCCCAGAGAGGCAAGCAGAGTATTCACAAAGCACTCGCTCCCTACGTTGCGCCAGCGTAACGTAAATAATTTGGCATAAGCTCGCCTAATTCAAAGTAGGTGGACGGTGGGCGTGATCCATTTAAATGCAACGTGACCCAATGCAAATGATGGTCCGAACGAACGGCGCATGCGCGCGCAAGCTCAGAATCACGTCGAACATACTCCCTAAGATACGATGGCTCAATGCCTACGACGTGAACGTAACCTACGCCCAGCCCCATTCATGTACTACTACGTAAACAACATACAATACGACGGGTGTTCCGTCGTCCATACCTTTGCATGGGATGCGCCTCCTATATGTGGAATAACTTTACGCCGGATGTACGCCTTACGTAAATGGCGTAGCTTACTGCGACAGGTGCAAGTACGTTCGTGAATCGGCATATCTCGGTCATTTACATATTCGACGCGTAAATCAATGGAAGCGCCCCTTGCGGCCAGCGTAAATATTCGCCCAAGATACGACGGCGTAGGGAACTTACGTCGGTCAGACGAAGCCACATTTCAGGCGTATCTTGCATTAAGAATCAGGCGCATAGATACGACGGCGCATCTGTGCACTTACGCGGCGTATCTCAAGATACGTCAGCGTAAGTGGTACCTGAATCTGGACCTATCAGTTTTCCTGCAGGTTTTTCTCTTCAGGTTTACCAAAGCCATCTAATATGAGGTCAAACCTTAAGAGTTTCAATTCGTATGCAATCAGGCAGGCCCTTGCATTACATGGTTTTGGTAAACCTGAAGAGAGAAACCTGCAGGAAAACTGATAGTGTGTATGGGGCTTTAGTCTTTTGACTAAATGGCATTTTAGTTTTAGTCCCATTTTAGTCTTTTGACTAAAATGCAATTTTAGTTTTAGTCGTATTTTAGTCATCTCAATTGTTTTACTTTTAGTCGTATTTTAGTCAACTAAAATAGTATTCATTTCGTCGACTAGAATGTTTTAGTCATTTTAGTCTACAAAATTAACACTGGTTTCCACTGATCATCCTTGAGATGTTTCTACAACTTCATTGGAGTCCACCTGTGGTAAATTCATTAGTTTGGTCATGATTTGGAAAGGCACACACCTGTCTATATAAGGTTCCAAAGTTAACAGTGCATGTCAGAGAACAAACCAAGCCATGAAGTCCAAGGAATTGTCTGTAGACCTCCAAGACAGGATTATATCAAAGCACAGATCTGGGGAAGAGTACAGAAAAATGTCTGCAGCATTGAAAGTTTCATTGAGCACAGTGGCCTCCAACATCCATAATTGGAGGAAGTTTGGAATCACCAGGACTCTTCCCAGAACTGGACACCCGGGCAAACTAAGCGACCGGGGGAGGAGGGCCTAAGTCAGGGAGGTGACCAAGAACTTGATGGTCACTCTGACAGAGCTCCAGCATTTCTCTGTGGAGAGAGGAGAACCTTCCAGAAGAACAACCACCTCTGCAGCACTCCGCTTTTTCTATTGCTGATGTTCTTCCACAAGATTCAAACCTGCATGTACACTGCAAGGTTTACGCTAATCTGTCAGGCTTCACAGGTGCACACAATAGAGAGGAAAGGTGATAGACAGACAAATGGATTTTCATGTGGGGGAAACCAGTGAGCAACCAGGCCAAAGGATGAGGTACAATGTATTTTAAATATATTCCAACTGCACTTATTACCCTGCAATTTGTGTGTTACTTGTTGGATTGGATTGGATTGGATAGGATAACATATTAGGTTTTTCACTCCAGCAGTATATAATGAGTTTGGATATTGTAGAGAATGTTAACTAATGCATTACAATTTAATTACAACTAAAATGAGTTTAAATCTACTGAAATGTACTGGAGATTTAGTCGACTAAATACGACTAAAACTATCCAATCCAACTTGTTGCAAGCTGACCTGTGCACTCTGTGCATTACATGCTCCTAAAATCTGCACTTCTTGTGACACTTCTAACCTCTGCAATTTCTGGGTTATTTTCTCCTGTCCTCTGCTCTTAATGTGTAACTTACTCCTGACCTCTGCACGCTGTGCATTATTCACTTCCGTCCTCTGCACTCTGTGTTGCTTACTCCTGATCTCTGCTCTGCTTTGGTTACTTACTCTTGATATTACCTTAGCTCTCTCCATATTACTTGCTCCCGAAATCTGCGTTCTATGCTTTACTAACTAATTAAACAGGTAGAATAGTGCAAAGTTACGGTGGCGTAGCTTAGCGTGTTTAGGCTACGCCGCCGTAAGTTAGCTAGGCAAGTACATGATTCTCAATGTACTTGCCTGCTAATATACGGCAGCATAGCCTAAAGCGGGTGGGCGTAAGGGCGCCGAATTCAAATGTCTTGGAGGGGGGCGTGTTTAATGGTAATGAGGCTTGACCTCACGTTTTTGACGTTTTTTTTTTACTGCGCATGCGCCGGGCGACTACATTTCCCAGTGTGCATTGCGGTTAAGTACGCCGCACGCGCCTATTGATTTCGACGTGGACGTAAACGATGTAAACCCCGATTCGCGGATGACTTACGCAGACGACGTAAAAAATTCGAAAAAACTTGCGGCGGGAACAGCGGCCATACTTTAACATTGTTATTCCACCTAATAGATGGAATAACTTTAGGCCTGCTAATGCCTTACGGAAACGGCGTAAATCGACTGCGGCGGCCAGGCGTACGTTCATGAATCTGCGTAACAACTCATTTACATATTCTACGCCGACCGCAATGGAAGCGCCACCTAGCGGCCATCCAAAATATTGCAATCTAAGATAGGACCACGCAAGCCATCGTATCTTAGATATGTTTAAGCGTATCTCTGTTTGAGCATACGCTTAAACATACGTCGGCGTAGATTCTGAGTTAAGTCAACTTATCTACTGATAAGTCGGCCTAACTCTACCTGAATCTACCTAAAAGTGTTTGTTCACCAATGCCAGAAGTCTGCCAAGCAACATATGTGACTTGGAAGCTCTGGTGCACAGGGAGAACTATGATTTAATTGGTATTGCTGAATCTTGGCTTCATTCTTCACATTACTGGGCTATTAGTATTCCTGGCTATGCTCTCTTTTGGAAAGGCAGGGTAAACTGTAGGGGTGGTGGTGTCTGTCTCTATGTGAAAAGTGATCTCAAAGCGAGTGTGAAAGAGGACCTAGTTGATGGAGAGTGTGATGAGTGTGATGAGTCTGAAGCATTATGGGTGGAACTGTGCATGGGCTTGCGTCCTACAAAGGTTATCATTGGAGTATGTTATAGACCTCCCAGTGTTAATGAGGAGGTGGAGACTGAGCTCCTTGCACAAATGAAAAGGGCTTCAAGGGCTGGGACAGTGATAACAATGGTGGATTTTAACTATCCAAAAGTTGACTTGAGTAATAGCACTTCTGGGACAGTTAAAGGGCAAAAATGTATAAGCCTATTTTTACAAGACAATTTTATGGTGCAGTTTATTGAGGTCCCGACTATGAATGATGCTCTGCTGGAACTGGTAATCTCAAACAATTCAGAGCTTATTACCAATATTCATATAAAAGAACATTTGGGTAGCAGTCACCATCACATGATTTAATTTAATGTTAGCTGTAAGCAACAAACACATACAGAAAAGATAAAAACACTTAATTTTAAGAGAGCACATTTTTTAAGGATGAGGGCTGCTCTCAAAGACTAAAGCCCCATACACACCATCAGATTATCTGCAGATTTTTGTCTTCAGATTTACCAAAACCATGTAGTACAAGGGCCTGCCTGATTGCATACAAATTGAAACTCTTAAGGTTTGACCTCCTATTAGATGGTTTTGGTAAATCTGCAGAAAAAAATCTGCAGATAATCTGATGGTGTGTATGGGGCTTTAGACTGGGAGGGAATATTGGCATAGATGAACACAGAACAGAAATGGCAATTCTTAAAAAAGACTGTATGCTACCTTACTGCAAAGTACATTCCCATGGTCAATAAGACTAAAAATAAAACTGTGAAGAAAAAAGACTTTATTCAGTATTTTCTCATAGGTTCGGTTTGTTTTTGGACCGATCTGGGTGAAATTTGGATATGTTGGTCCCCCAGATCAGGGCTATCAGGGGATATGTAATGGTAGGGATACCTTGTGTAGAAAAGGGTGTTCCAACTTTTGGGAAAATTGTGTGCTCTCTGCCTGGAGATAATCGTTTTTTTCCTTAACTGATCTCAATATCTCCCAGGCCGAGAGAGGGCGGGTGTACTATAAAAGCTTGCTGTGGTAATGTTGTCTGCTACTGTCATGGAAATGAACCTTAGTCTGGCTCTTAGGAACCTTTCATGGTGTGATGCTAATTGATACTGTATTGTGTGAATTTCGATTGATGATAAATGTGTATTGTGTAGCAGGTGAGAAGAGCTTATCTTTTGTCACCTAAATGATTAGTAATTAACTCATGTAGATTATCTCAGAGACAGAATGTCTGTCTCCTAAAATATGTGAATTGGAGGCTCGTTAGTACCCATTGTATGATGTTGTGGGTGGAGATGGTCATTGTCCATCCGATTACTGCAAGTATTCTTTTTGGTGAATATAAGAGCCTGCCTTCTCAATAAAGTTATTCTATGCCTGGCACACCCTTCATGAAGTCTTGGCTAATGTTTGGGGGAATATTCTAATCATTGGGAAAAATCATCCTGGAAACTGCATTCATCTCCACTATCCCTCTACCTCCTATGGTAGCGATAATCACTTAAGCTCGGCGATTGAGGGATGGAAAGAAGGCCGCAGTACCATAACCACTGCAGGTCTTGACAAAAACCTATGTGGCTCACGGCCAAAGTTAAAAAAACTATAAATAATAAGAAAATAGCTTTTAAAAAATATAAAAATGAAGGAAAACTATCATCGTTTAAATGTTACAAAGAGTATAATAAGATATGTAAAAAGGAATTGAAGGACGCACACATTCAAAACAAACCACAGATTGCAAAAGATAGTAGGACAAACCCCCAAAAATTCTTCAAATATATTAATAGTAAAAAGTTCAGGTCTGAGTATGTTGGCCCTTTCCAAAATAATCTAGAGTGGGTGACTGGGGACAAAGAGAAGGCAAATTTATTAACACTTCCTTTAGCTCTGTGTATACAAAGGAGCATGGGGGACTCGGAGCTCATTGTACATAATGGGGATAATATTAACACAGCTCCAAATGATCCACAATGGCTCGAAAGTGATATGGTCCGGAAATATTTAGACAGAATAAAGGTGGATAAAGCACCTGGACCAGATGGCATCCACCCAAGGATCCTAAAAGAATTGAGCTCTGTCATTTCAAAGCCATTGTTTCTCATTTTTAGGGACTCATTAATGACTGGCATGGTACCACTGGATTGGCATAGGGCTAATGTGGTGCCCATATTTAAAAATAATCAAAGTCTTTACCAAGTAACTATAGATCTGTTAGTTTAACTTCTATAGTCGGGAAGATACTGGAGAGTTTATCAAAAGATCACATAGAGGAGTTCTTGCTGAAAAAAATAGTTTAAGCAACATGATGGATTCATGAAATTCATGGATTCATGAAAGACAGAAGTTGTCAAATGAAGCTGATTTCCTTTTATCAGGAGGTGAGTACAATTTTAGACAGAGGGGTGTCTGTAGACGTGGTATACATGGATTTTCAAAAGGATTTGACCCAGTTCCCCACACACGGCTAATGTGTAAGGTTAAGTCTATAGGCTTGGAAAGATCAGTTTGTAATGTTTGAATGTTGCCATGTTTGTTATAATTGCCATTTATTCTTCTTGATTTGCAAAAAAATATATAAGAAAATTGGTTAAAAGAGATTGTTTAACATTGAACGGGCCACAAATATTACAATCTGATTGTTCAGTCTATGTGGCACATGTATGGCCATCTCTATAATGTGGCCATACTGTACATGTGGCAATCGGATTATGCAACTTTCTTTACATTTATTAGCATCTACAGTTAATAGCATGAGGGCCTTTCTGATTTTATATATATATGTGTGTGTGTGTGTGTGTGTGTGTGTGTGTGTGTGTGTCTTTTAGCCACCAACCCTAGAGTGCCTTGAGTGGTCTTGGTGTCTCATCTTCAGTACTGGGGCAAGTTCCTTTGGTGCTTCAGGCAAGAAGGCCAAGGTGCACCCACCTCCACCAGTTGTACACTACTTTAGCAGCATAGGTTACACATCAAAGGTGGCCACCCATTCTGCCTACCCTTTGGTTCAGTCCTGCTGATACACTTAGTATAATGCTATCCAGTCAACCATGGTAGGAAGGTGATGGCACTACGAGTCTGGAATTATAGAACTAGCTCTAAGCACATGCATAATGTGTGGAAGCTAGGGCTGTTACTGATTAAAAATGTTGTGTTTTTTTTTGTATTGATTAATCTACTAATTTCGATTCATTATAACGCACATACAGATCCAACTACTTTTAGCTGATCTCCTTGCAGGCTGATTCCCAGTGCAGCTACCAACCACTGGAAAAATGAATAGCAGGATACAAAAAACACACAAAGGCAGCTCTCAATGGGAATAGAATTAAAACTTTTATAGTCTTCAAGTAGGTAACAAAATAAATATTGCACTGGAGATAAAATCGATGTAGCTACATAAACTGTAAAAATGGTGCGAGTAATACCAAACGGTAGAAAAAGCAATCATAAAAACATGTAGCTAAGTATGATACTGGTATAAAAATAGGTACAACGATGCCACTGCTGAATCCAGATGAGGAGAGGTTAACATCAGTCCGTCGGCATGTAAATGTCCCGTGAAGGAAACTATCACAACTCCCAGTGGATGGTTGTAGAATCCCAGGTTGATAGAGGGAAGTAATAGAGGGAAGTGTAACAGCCCTTGCGTGTGGCAGATAGTAAGGTCCCGCCGGCATGCAGATATGAAGGCACAGCAAAGGAGCCCTTCAGATGGACACGGCAAGCCCCGCCGGTGTCCGTGACATCACCGGATCTCCGATGGAACTCCCTGAAGGCCCGGAAGTCAGCGGAGAGGTGAGTACCAATCAAAAGAATTTTGATCGATCAAAAAAATTTTGATCGATCAAAAAAATTTAAGATTAATCGATGAATTAATAGTTAATTTCCACAGCCCTAGTGGAAGCCCTTGTGATAAATATTTTTGTTTAATGGAAGCTCAATTTTGCTGCACGTCATGTCTGCACCATTGTACCTATAACTCTGCTAAACTTTAACAAGACAAATACATTTTTAGTAAAATTTTGGTCTCTTTATGTTACCCAGTTACTATTTATTCTATTCTCCTTGCCACCAATTTTGTTGACCTCATTCAGAAAGGTCCCAAGCATCTGGCACACTCCCCCAGTGTGGGAAGCCAGCATTTGACACTCACAGGAGCGGGACAAATACGTTTTGCCAGGATGCATTTGTTTCAAGACATACACACTTAAAGCGGAAGTAAACCCATTCATAAAACAGTTTCAATTCTGGCACATGCCGGAAATGTAACACTACAATTGGTTTTGCTCTCAACCAAACTGTCAAGCCATCCAATGGCTAGTGTCATAACTGATCACATGTGCAGCATCATGGCAGTTAAACAGAGGCAAATATGGCAGCTTCCTTGGCTGAAAATGATAGGGGGGTTTACTTCCACTTTAAGCCCTGGTTCACACTGGGCTGCGAGAGTGAAGCCGTGCGAGTTCAGCTGAACTCGCACGGCTTCACTCCCGCTGGCAGTCCCGATTTCGGCCGCGATTTAAGAGACATCTGTGCAGGTTTCTGCACAGATGTCAATGTAAATCGCAGCCCGAAATCGCAAAAAGTAGTACAGGAACTACTTTTTGAAAGCGCCGCAGCGTCTCACCGATTAGGACAGTGTCATTGCCAACAATTGCCGGCAAATGCCGCCGATTTGAGATGCGATTTCACATGTGAAATCGCATCTCAAATCGAACCAAATCGAACCCAGTGTGAACCTGGGCTAAATGTATTTTGTTTTGTCACAGACATGTTTAAATTTTGGTATTTCCCCCCACACTTGCTGGTGGTAAATTCCAAGTGTTTACTTCACTTTCTGAAAAATTCAATTTTCGAATATGGCTTCAGATTTACAAAAATGCCAATATATAAATAGTCATATATGAAAGAAAAAACAACAAACTTGTTTGAGTAGTGATTCATTTATTTCTGTTGGAACTGGCAAAAGATGCTGCAGTGAGGGTAACTCAGTCATCACTGTAAACAATTTGTTGACCAGAATCAATTATTCTATGCCTGCAGCTTAATCCAACTTTCTGCTTCCAAAGTTTCTTTTTTTTGCCAGTTTGCAGAACAAGATCACCTTCGTTACTGCCACTGTCACTCGCCTAAGGATAATTACCTGTGAAAATAAGCAAGTGCTGTGATTTCAAATGCCTTTTACACTCAAAGCTGTTGAGAAAAAAAATATATATGCAAAATATACAATCTCTTTTTTCAATGTGTAAACTGTGAATAAAGTATAATGCAATCCTACTAGCCAATAACTGTATGCAATGGTTGTTTGGTTGGCTTATCTAGAAGTTTAGTATCATGAAGAATTATTGTGACACTAACAATGTAACTGCAACTCAGGTTTTGTTAAACATTATATAATGTACAGGTTTACTTGTACATAAGAACCTTAGAGAGGCGACTTTGGGGGAACCTGGTGTCATGCAATGATTAGATAAGTAAAGTTACCTTTTCCTTGTACCCTAGGTAAAAAATAGCATTTAAAGTTTACTAGCCTCATTGCAAGAGTGTCCCCCCCCCCCCCTAGAATTCAGCTTTAAAAAAAACTCTCTTAGTTTTAGCAACTTAAATTTTTTGTCCAAACATAAAGTAACTTACAGCATTCACAACTTTCATCAAACACAAGGCCAGTAGAGCAGTATTGTTTGTACGTAATTCCATTTGCACAGTTCCAGAAAGCATTCTTGTCACCAGCTACAGGATAAAGACCACTGGCTTTTCCAGCACAGAATTCTTTCTGAGTCTTGGCTGGAGGAGTGGGAGCATAGTTGCCTAAAATTGTAAAATAAAGGTTATTATATTATATGAAAGTTAGGTCTTAATGGTTTATTATTTGCATCAACAGCTTTTGTTTAAAAAATGTAAATAATGGAATTGGGTGCTTCTTAACCACTTAGCCCTGGACCATTTTGCTGGTCAAAGACCAGGACACTTTTTGCGATTCGGCACTGCGTCTTGCGACGTGGCTCCCAAACAAAATTGAAGTCCTGTTTTCCCACAAATTGAGCTTTCTTTTGGTGGTATTTGATCACCTCTGCGGTTTTTAACAAACAAAAATAGAGCAACAATTTTGAAAATAATGCAATATCTTTTACTTTTTGCTATAATAAATATCCCCAAAAAATATATAAAAAAACTTTTTTTTCCTCAGTTTCAATCTTCTAAATATTTTTGGTAAAAAAACCCGGAATAAGCGTATATTGATTGGTTTGCGCAAAAGTTATAGCGTCTACAAAATAGGGGATAGAATTATGGCATTTTTTTTTACTAGTAATGGTGGTGATCTGCGATTTTTATCGTGACTGCGACTTTATGGCAGACACATCGGACACTTTTGACACATTTTTGGGACCATTGTAATTTTTAAAGCGATCAGTGCTATAAAAATGCACTGATTACTGTGAAAATTACACTGGCAGTGAAGGGGTTAACCAACAGGTGGCGCTGAAGCGGTTAAGTGTGCCTAGGGATGTGTTCTAACTGTAGGGGGGATGGGCTATGTGTGACACGACAGTGATCACAGCTTCCTGATCACAGCTTCCGTTTAGGAATTCCTACAGTGCTTTGCGCGCAGTGACGTAATTTTTTCGAACGGCGACGCGCGTAGCGTAATTCCGTATTCCCGGACGGCTTAGCAAATAAAGTTAATTTTTAAATTCCGACGCGGGAACGACGGCCATACTTTAGACAGCAATACATTTGGGGCCAAATTCTCAAAAAGTCTGCGTAACTTAAATTTCAGCAGTTAAGTTACACTGACTTAAAATTTCTACCTAAGTGCCTGATCGTCAAAGCACTTAGGTAGAAATTACACGCTGTGTAACTTAAGTGCCTCCGTCGTAAGGCGGTCCTCCTCTCCTGGGGGCGTTTAAAATTTAAATGAGGCGCGCTCCCGCGCCGGCCGTACTGCGCATGCGTGTGACGTAATTTTCCCGACGTGCAGCGCGCGAACGTAATTAACGCCGGTCGGCTTTGAGAATTTCGACGGGACACTAAAGTTGCGACGGGTGAAAAAAAAAGACGCGCCGGGAAAACAAATAATTATAAAAAAAAATGTCAGCGTCGCTCAGCATGCATTCCTGAGAGGGAGAACTCCATGCCAATTTTCAAAGAAAAAAACGGCATGGGTTCCCCCCCCAGGAGCATACCAGGCCCTTAGGTCTGGTATGGGTTGTAAGGAGACCCCCCCCACGCCGAAAAATTGACGTAGGGGGTCCCCCTACAATCCATACCAGACCCGTATCCAAAGCACGCTACCCGGCCGGTCAGGAATGGGAGTGGGGACGAGCGAGCGTCCCCCCCCTCCTGAGCCGTGCCAGGCCGCATGCCCTCAACATGGGGGGGTTGGGTGCTCGGGGGCAGGGGGGCGCACTGCGGGCCCCCCCACCCCAGAGCACCCTGTCCCCATGTCGATGAGGACAGGACCTCTTCCCGACAACCCTTGCCATTGGTTGTCGGGGTCTGCGGGCGGGGGCTTATCGGAATCTGGGAGTCCCCTTTAATAAGGGGGCCCCCAGATACCGGCCCCCCACCCTAAGTGAATGGATATGGGGTACATCGTACCCCTATCCATTCACCTGGAGGCAAAAAGTAAAATTTAGTAAACACACAACACAAGGCTTTTTAAAATAATTTATTATTCTGCTCCGGATGCCCCCCCTGTCTTCGTTATTAGCTCAATTACCAGGGGAGGCTTCTTCTTCCACTCTCCGGGGGTCTTCCACTCTCCGGGGGTCTTCTTCCGCTCTCCGGGGGTCTTCTCCGCTCTCCGGGGGGGGTTTCTTCTTCCGCTCTCCGGGGGGGGCTTCTCCAGACTCCGGGGGGCTTCTTCCATCTTCTCCCCTCTTCCGCTGTTGACTCGGCGAACCCCGGTTCTTCTGCAGCTCTCCGGTGCCTTCTTCTTCAGCGCTGGCTGCCTGCTATGTTTGTGTGTTAGCTCAATTTCAAACAGGCAGCCGGCGCGGTCTTCTGTGACGTCAGGGTCTTCTGGTCTTCTCCCCTCTTCCGATGTTGACTCGTCGCCTGTTGTCGCTGTAATGATGGAAGCGCGCCTTGCATCACATTTATATAGGCATCACCGTCCCATCTTGCTCCGGCAGGTACCCACGTGGTGGGTGCACGTGGGTAGGCACCCACCACGTGGGTACCTACCGGAGCATGATGGGACGGTGATGCCTATATAAATGTGATGCAAGGCGCGCTTCCATCATTACAGCGACAACAGGCGACGAGTCAACATCGGAAGAGGGGAGAAGACCAGAAGACCCTGACGTCACAGAAAACCGCGCCGGCTGCCTGTTTGAAATTGAGCTAACACACAAACATAGCAGGCAGCCAGCGCTGAAGAAGAAGGCACCGGAGAGCTGCAGAAGAACCGGGGTTCGCCGAGTCAACAGCGGAAGAGGGGAGAAGATGGAAGAAGCCCCCCGGAGTCCGGAGAAGCCCCCCCCGGAGAGCGGAAGAAGAAACCCCCCCCGGAGAGCGGAGAAGACCCCCGGAGAGTGGAAGAAGAAGCCCCCCCTGGTAATTGAGCTAATAACGAAGACAGGGGGGGCATCCGGAGCAGAATAATAAATTAATTTAAAAAGCCTTGTGTTGTGTGTTTACTAAATTTTACTTTTTGCCTCCAGGTGAATGGATAGGGGTACGATGTACCCCATATCCATTCACTTAGGGTGGGGGGCCGGTATCTGGGGGCCCCCTTATTAAAGGGGACTCCCAGATTCCGATAAGCCCCCGCCCGCAGACCCCGACAACCAATGGCAAGGGTTGTCGGGAAGAGGTCCTGTCCTCATCGACATGGGGACAGGGTGCTCTGGGGTGGGGGGGCCCGCAGTGCGCCCCCCTGCCCCAGAGCACCCAACCCCCCCATGTTGAGGGCATGCGGCCTGGCACGGCTCAGGAGGGGGGGGGACGCTCGCTCGTCCCCACTCCCATTCCTGACCGGCCGGGTAGCGTGCTTTGGATACGGGTCTGGTATGGATTGTAGGGGGACCCCCTACGTCAATTTTTCGGCGTGGGGGGGTCTCCTTACAACCCATACCAGACCTAAGGGCCTGGTATGCTCCTGGGGGGGAACCCATGCCGGTTTTGAATTTAAAAATTGCCGTGGAGTTCTCCCTCAGGAATGCATAACAAATGCCGTCGCTGGAATGGGCCTTTACAAGGTTTGGCTAACTTTCCACATTATAAAACCAGCCCTAGTTTTGCGCCGGCAAATTCGGAACTTACGCAGAAATCAAAGTGCTGAAATGCTTTGAAAATCTGCTTAAGTCCTCATTTGCATACGCAAAGCTGCATTTCAATGAGAAATGCCCCCAGTGGCGGATGCGGTACTGCATCCTAAAATCTGACCGTGTAAGTGTCTTACACATGTCAGATTTTCTGCCTAACTTTGGAAAAAGCCTTTTGAGAATCGTTTCCAAAGTTAGGCACAGGGATACGCAGGCTGAACAGCAGTTAAGTCTGCGTATCTCTTTTGGGAATTTGGCCCACGCTGACTAAAGTTAGGGCACCCAAAACGACGACTAACTTTGCGACGGAAAACTAGACTAGCGGCGAACGCAAAAATCCGTCGTGGATCCCCGTAACTCCTAATTTGCATACCCGACGCTGGTTTACGCTGCAAACTCCCTCCAGCGGCGGCCGCGGTACTGCATCCTAAGATCCGACAGTGTAAAACAATTACACCTGTCGGATCTTAGGGATATCTATGCGTAACTGATTCTATGAATCAGTCGCATAGATACTCTGAGAGATACGACGGAGTATCTCAGCTGTGAATCTGGCCCTTACTTCCTGGAAGTCTTGGATGGGGAGTGATAATTGGACAGCGCACTGCATCCTGGGAAATGATGACACACATTTCCCAGGAGCATTAGAGGGAGATGATGTCAGAATCCTAGGTGCTTTCAAAGGCAGATTTCGTGGGACCGCATAGCAACAGGCATTTCCAGATGAGTAAAAAAAATGTTTTTTTTTTTTACCTTTTTTAGGTCTAATGAGCACAATAATGAAAAAAAAAATTTGAGATGGAAACTCTACTTTAAGGTAAAAAACATCCCAGTATTTGTATCGCTCCCTCACTCCCCTTTGTACTTACCTAAGTCAATCTATCTGTGTGCCCATCTGCAGTGGCTCGTCTTTTCTCTCTGCTCACAAAGGCAGCAGCCGTTGGCTGCTGCTGTCAATCAAATTCTGTGAGCAGAAAGCAGGGGGCAGGGCTGAGTCGCGCTGTGTGTGTCAATAGATGCAAACAGCCAGGCTAGGGATCGAGCCTGAAGGTGTGCCTCAATAGCAAGCTGCTTGCTATGGAGGCACACAAAGAAGATGAGGCGATGGCAGGGGACACCGAAAGAGGAGGTTCTGGGCTGCTCTGTGCAAAATTATTGCACAGAGCAGGTAAGTGTAACATGTTTGTTATTTTAATTAGTGCTGTCAAGCGATTCAAATTTCTTATCGCGATTAATCGCATTAATGTCATAGTTAACTCACGATTAATCGCGCGATTAAGGAGGTTCACCCTTTAAAACATTTTTTTTTTGTTTTCTTATTTTTTTTTTTTTTTTTTATAATATTAAATTGTGTTTTTTTATTTTTTTACATTTTGATCACTTTTATTGCTGTCACAAGGAATGTAAACATCCCTTGTGACAGCAATAGGTGGTGACAGGTACTCTTTATGGAGGGATCGGGGTCTAAAAGACCTCCGAGCCCTCCTTTGCACTTCAAAGTATTCAGATCGCTTAAAACGGCGATTCTGAATACTGTGTACTTTTTTAAATCCGGCGCCATTGGCAGCCGAGAAACCCGGAAGTGACGTCATGACGCCGCTTCCGTGGTTTCAATGCGGAGACTGAATCAAAGCCATTTACGGCTTAGTGTCAGTCTCCGCCTGAACACAGAACGCGGCGGATGGAGGATCGGGTCTCCCGGTGGGACGGGAGGCCCGGTCAGAGCGGCGAAAGGCGGCGGGAGGGGGGGGATGTCCCCTCCCGCTCCTCCGGCATAACAACCGAGCGGCTTTTAGCTGCATCGGTTGTTATGTTTGGATAGCCGATCGCCCGCTCTAAACAACGGTACCGGGATGATGCCTGCGGCTGCAGGCATCATCCCGGTATAACCCCCGAACGCCGAGGACGCATATATGCGTCCCGTCGGCGTGAAAGGGTTAAGAGGTACGTGCTGACAAAAAAAAAATGTTTTAAAGGGTGAACCTCGTTAATCGCGCGATAAAAAAATTGACGGCGTTAAAATGGGTTTGTGTTAACGCCGTTAATAACGTGTTTAACTGACAGCACTAATTTTAATAAAACAATTACCTTTACAAATGCTTTAATGTTTTATATAATAATATTTCAGTTACTTACAGCAATCACAGCTCACATCAAATACAAGGCCAGTAGAGCAGTATTCTTTGTAGGTTATTCCATTTGCACAGTTCCAGAAAGCATTATTTTCCCCAGCTACAGGGTATATGCCACTGGCTTTCCCAGAACAGAATTCTTTTGTCTTTGTGGGAGGTGGTGGATAGTTGCCTAAAAAAAGCAAAATGCACATAAGTTTATAGATATGTAAACTTGTTAAAATCTGCTCCACCAGAAGCAGCCTTTTGTTTTTCCTATCTGAGCTGTTAACAGGGTTATAAAGGGGCAAGGTTTTTGGTGAGGGCATCGAGCACATCAGCCTTAAAGAGGTTGTAAAGGTAAAACATTTTTTTCCTAAATAGCTTCCTTTACCTCATCCTTCGATTTCGCTTTTAAATGTCCTTATTTCTTCTGAGAAATCCTCACTTCCTGCTCTTCTGTCTGTAACTCCACACAGTAATGCAAGGCTTTCTCCCTGGTGTGGAGTGTCGTGCTCGCCCCCTTCCTTGGACTACAGGAGAGTCAGGACGCCCACAAACACACAGCTCCTTTCTCTATCTGCAACGTAGAGAGCGTCCTGACTCTCCTGTTTTCCAGGGGAGGGGTCAAGCACGACACTCCACACCAGGGAGAAAGCCTTGCATTACTGTGTGGAGTTACAGACAGAAGAACAGGAAGTGAGGATTTCTCAGAAGAAATAAGGACATTTAAATGCAAAATTAAAGGATGAGGTAAGTGAAGGAAGACTGCACTAAGGTAAAGGAAGCTATTTTTTTTTTTTTTTTTTTTTTACCTTTACAACCCCTTTAAAGCCCTGGCATTTAGTCTGACAATGAATATAAAGATGTCTAAAATACAGCATTTTTTTTGATGCATAAGCACCACAGCTCAGCATCAGACTTCCAGTTATAGCATCTTGAGCCAACTGCTCAGGGATGCCAACAATAACAAAGATTCATTGCTAACTGATAGATGAAATATTTCCAATAGCTAGATTCAGAGAGAGTTAGGCCGGCGTATCAGTACATACGCCGACCTAACTCGGAATCTGCGCCGTCCTAAGTTTAAGTGTATTCTCAAACTGAGATACACTTAAACCTAGCTAAGATACGACAGCCTGCGCCGTCGTATCTTAGGGTGCAATATTTAGGCTGGCCGCTAGGTGGCGCTTCCGTTGAGTTTGGCGTAGAATATGTAAATGACTAGATACGCCTATTCACGAACGTACGTACGCACATTGCAGTAAAGATACGCCGTTTACGTAAGGCGTTTTCAGGCGTAAAGTTATTCCATCAAATAGCTGGACTAGTCAATGTTAAGTATGGCCGTCGTTCCCGCGTCGAAATTTGAAAATTTTACGTCACGTCGAAACCAATACGTCCTTGCGGCGTACTTTGGAGCAATGCACACTGGGATATGTACACGGACGACGCATGCGCCATTCGTAAAAAACGTCAATCACGTCAGGTCACACCACATTAACATAAAACACGCCCCCTCATCCTAATTTGAATTAGGCGTGCTTACGCCTGCCCTATGTACGCTACGCCGCCAAAGTACTTTGTGAATACAGTACTTGCCTCTCTGACTTAAGGCGGCATAGTGTAAATACGATACGCTACGCCGCCTTAAAGTTGCGGCGGCGTCTGTGAATCTAGCTACAAGACTTTTTCTGTGTTAGAATTTTGTAAAAAATGTATGTCATCAATTTCTGTTAATTTAACTGACTGGAAGACCGATTGACCCAGACATTAATGTTCATCATTTCATTACCAACACTGAGAGAAAAATTTTTTTTCACTGCGGCCTAAAATTAAAAGCCATACCTGTGAATAAAAGAAAAAAAATGCTATTTGTTTTTAACTACAACTCCAAAAAAGTTAATTAAAGATGGTTCATTTTCAACCTTTGGATACATCTCAGTGAGTTTTGACACACACAAACACACATAAAAAGAGCCCCGTTTAGATATCGCATTGCGGGAACAAGCTGAAAGTGCAAGTCTGGGTGTCGTGCATAGGACAGTCTATTAATTTCCTAAAATTAATAATATAGCAGTATGGGAAAGCTAGCATAATACAATTTATTCCAATTGCTAAAAGTATATAGGCACTAGCAAGCCAAAGAATTGTCTGTCTCTGGCACTTTACCTTGATGGGTCCTAATCAGTTAATTTTGAAATTTAAAAAAATTGCAGGTGCTCTCTCGCCCTCCCCCAACCCATTCCTCAGTCCAACAGAAGGGTGACTTCTTGCAAGTTTTGAGGAGGGAGGGTTCCTCCCTGGAGTGCAGTAGAATAGTGTGTGGACTCTTGGAATCATCAGGGCTTGACGTGCTTTTACAGGAACAGCAATTTTTCTGGTTGTAGAACATAACTCTCTCATCGAAAATGGTAGATATACATTGCTCAATTTATAATGGAATATACCTAATACACAAAATTATGGTTTATTTAAAATATAATCTACACCTCTTTTTCACATAGAAAAAACTCCCTTGAAGAAGACCAATAATTAAAAGGTCGAAACGCGTAGGGATATCATGTGAAACTCTATGCAACACAATGGGTTTATATAACATGAGCTGTATTTTTTCTGTTGTTGATGGATCATGCTTTTTCTGCTAGAATTGTTTTTTACAACTCTTATGTACCTATTAATACATGTTTTGATACAAATAAACATATTTTTTATAAAATTTGATTGCTACTTTTTTTAATACAATTTTTCTGCTAAAAAACACTGTGATGGATTTTCCATTTAACGTTCATTTCCTTTTTGGACGATAAGATTAGCGTGATTTTGGAACACATGTTTTGCCACAATTGCCAAGTAATTGCAGCAGAATAGTGCTGCTTTTGGGGTGCCATTACTCTAAAGCCCTGTACACGCGATCGGTTCGTCTGATGAAAACGGACCGATGGTGTGTGGGCCCCATAGTTTTTTTGCCATTGGTGAAAAAAAATTGAACCTGTTTAAATTTTTCTTATGGTTAAAAAACCAATAGAAAAAAACGATCGTCTGTGGGGAAATCCATCAGTCATAAATCCACGCATGCTCAGAATCAAGTCGACGCATGCTCGGAAGCATTGAACTTCATTTTTCTCAGCACGTCGTTGTGTTTTACGTCACCGTTTTGGACACGATCGGATTTTTACGTTCACGTCTAAAGCATTGACTATTTGCGATGTGATTAGGAGCATGCGCACTGGGATACATTCACGGACGGCGCCTGCGCCGTTTGTTAGAGACGTCATTTACGTGGGGTCATGTTTTATTAGCATAAAACACGCCCACCTCTTCAAAATTTAAATTCGGCGCGCTTACGCCGGCAGATTTACACTACGCTGCCGTAACTTAGGGCGCAGGTTCTTTGTGAATCCAGCCCCTGCCTCACTAAGTTACGGCTGCGTAGCGTATCTGAGATACGCTACACCCGCACAAAGTTACGGCGGGCTATCTGAATCTAGCCCATTGTGTTTTTTACCAAAAGTGACACTCTTTTGTTGTTTATAGTACAAAAATAAAAACCGCAGAGGTGATCAAATACCACCAAAAGAAAACTAATTGTGGGGGAAAAGGACTTACATGTTGTTTGGGTATAACGTCGCACGACCGCACAATTGTCAGTTGAAGCGACTGCCATATCTCAAAAAATGGCCTGGTCAGGAAGGGGGCAAATCCTTCCAGAGCTGAAGTAGTTAAGCCAGCAGGACAGTTTTGTATATAGGCTATTCCATTGGAACAATGCCAAAAGACATGTTTGTCACCAGCCACAGAAAAAAAAAACACTGGCTTTTCCCACACAGAATACAATCTTCTTAGATCCAGTAGCACTTTGTCACTTTGTTGGTGGAACAGGAACATTATCTTAAAATATATGTATTATGAATTAAAAGTAATCAATAGTTTACAAGGAGTATGACTATTATGTGCATGCAGATCAATGCAAAATGTTATATTTGAACTATTATTTAACAGACTAAAATTCGTCCAAACTCAATAACTAAAATTAAATATAAACTTTAAAGCAGACCTTACGTTACATAACAAAGTCTATGGCCCGGATTCACGTAGCACTTACGCCAACGTATCTCGAGATACGCCGCGTAAGTGCACATATGCGCCGTCATATATATGCGCCTGACTCTGAAAGCAAGATACGCCTGTAAATAGGCTTCATCCGACCGACGTAAGTTTCCTACGCCGTCGTATCGTGGCGCATATTTACGCTGGCCGCAAGGGGCGCTCCCATCGATTTACGATTCGAATATGCAAATGAGTGAGATACGCCAATTCACGAACGTACTTGCGCCCGGCGCATTATTACGTGGTTTACTTAAGTCGTACGTCCGGCGTAAATTTAAGCCTCATAAAGCAGGTGTAAGTCAGCAGCATCAATGCAAATGGCTGCACCAGGGAACACAGCCGTCGTTTTTTACGTCGTTTACACAGTACGTGAATAGGGCTGGGCAGTGATTCGACGTATCTTAGGCGTTCATTCCGACGTGATTCTGAGCATGCGCACTGGGATACGTCCATGAGCCGACTCATGCACCGTTCGTTATTCGTATCTTGATGGCGCTCGGCCCATCAAATACATGGGGTCACGCCTCATTAGCATGGCTCACGCCCACTGCCACTTACGACGAGTTACGCTGAGGGAACCCAGCGTAGATTTGGGAGCAAGTGCTTTGTGAATACTGTGCTCGCCGCTCTGCGATACGTCGGCGTAGCGTATATTTGATACACTACGCCGGCATAACTATGCGCCGATGTATGTGAATCCGGGCCTATGTATTTATTCACACCTCCCCCAAAGCTGTAGCAAAAAACAAACTTCCATACAGTGGATGACTTTATCATTCTTGCAAGATCCCTGAGAATATTGACTACCTCAGGTGTTTCCACCTACTCAGTGCTAGTAAATTAAACATGTACTACTTGAACGGGCATGGCCAAGGATTGCAATTGACAGCCGCTAGATATCACTACTAACTCCCAAAGAAATCCTAACCTCAGTCGTTAACAAGATGGCATCTATGCAACAGAAGATGTTTTGTGTTCTCCAATCTAGCAAGACTGAGTCCGAAATAATGGTGCAGTGAGCATTTCAGCAGCGTTTTGGAATTGACCCACCAGTGGCCAAGAACATTAGTCATTGGTATAAACAATTTGAAGAATTGGGGTGTTTATATCAGGGAAAGAGCCCAGGGTGGTCACACACTTAAGAGGAATATGTGCAACGAATTCAAGAGGCTTTTTAGCGAAGCCCCCACCAGTTCGCTCGTCGTGCTAGTCGAGCCCTTGTGATCCCTCATACGAATGTTTGGAATGTGTCAAGAAGACATTTGCTTCTGAGGCCATACTGATTGCAACTGGTACAAGCTCTTCATGTAAGTGAAATGTTTAGATTTCTGTCATATGGGCTTAGATGACATGGAGGATGACAGATTCTTACCACAGTTGATTTTAGTGATGAAGCAACCTTTCATCTAAGTGGTAACGTTTCGTGTCGCAATGTTCGCATGTGGGGACTCGAGAAGCCACATGAACTTATACAGCATTAGCAACTTTCACCAAAAAAAATGTGTTTTGTGCAGTTTAATTTACAAAGATTTATGGCCCTTTCTTTTTTGAGGGAAACACTGTTACGGGACATTCCTATCTTGCAATGCTGAAGGATTGGCTTTTCCCACAACTTAATGAAGACTCTGAAGATTACATTTTTCAGCAAGATGGCGCATTAGCACAATAAACATTGTCGATTTCTAAATAACAATTTTCCTCAACATTGGATAGGTCGACTGGGACACCAATACTTGGCACTACACTCCTGGCCCCCAAGATCTCAAGACATTACACTCTGTGACTTTTATCTTGTGGGGATATATAAAACATGTTTATGTTCCACTGTTACCCTCTGACCCGCACTTTCAATTTTAAATATAACTATTTGAAGTCAGGTTTTTTTTGTTGAAACGCACTGTATTTACCAAACTCCACAATTTCTTCATTTTTTCTGCAGCATTTCAGCATAAGGGTCCTCAATAAACAGTGGGCTATTTTTTTTTTAGTTTAAGGTCAGCTTTAAAATGTCAATGTCATTTAAAAAGGTATTTAGAATTTTCAATATTGCCCCAATTTTTTGGGGGGGATAAGTGTACCTTTAAACAAAGTGTACTTATCCTTTCTCACATCACTACCACTGAGCTAAACGACACTATTGTTACCCATTATAATCTTGTCTCACAATGGCATCCTCAGCCTCTGTATGTGTATATTCTTTACACAATGCTGTTCTACAGTGGCTTCATGTGTACATTAACATCCCATAGATTTCAATGAGACATGGCTACATAGAATTCCATGGGGAGCTGTGTGCGGGCAACACCAGTTTATGTCGCCTTTGTGAGAAGGATATAAACAAACACATCTTGTAAACAAATGCATCTGGGGTAGTTTAGTTCAGTGGAGAGAGGGGTGGCAAAAGGAATAAGGGCATTTTGTTTGTCACTTTGAAGTAGAAAACACATTACATTCAATGAGATTAATGTCAAAAACATGATTACTCACAGCAGTGGCAGCTGAGCTCAAAAACGAGACCAGCAGGGCAGTTTTGACGATAGGTAATGCCGTTGTCACAATGCCAGAAAGCATTCTTGTCTCCTTTGACGGGATAAAAGCCACTAACTTTGTCAGAACAAAATCCAGAGCTTCCTCTAGATGTAGTGTTTTTGGGATGCTCCTTTGGTTCATTGCCCTTAGGGTGATCTTTTGGTTCACTGTTCTTTTGTTTTTCCTTAGGTTCACTGCTCTTGGAATGCTCTTTATGCTGATTTTCTTTTGGATGTTCCTTAGGTTCATTGTCTTTGGGTTGCTCTTTAGGTTTACTACTTTTAGGTTTCTCTTTTGGTTCACTGCTTTTTGGGTGTTCCATATGTTCATTGTTCTTGGGATGCTGAGTAGGTTCAATACCCTTAGGATGCTGAATAGGCTCACTGCCCTTGGGATGCTGAATAGGCTCACTGCCCTTGGGATGCTGAATATGCTCACTGCCCTTGGGATGCTGAATAGGCTCACTGCCCTTGGGATGCTGAATTGGTTCATTGCCCTTAGGATGCTCTTTAGGTTCACTACTTTTTGAATGTTCTTTTGGTTCATTACTCTTAGGGTGCTCTTTAGGTTCTGTACTCTTTGGTTGTTCCTTGGGCTCACTACCCTTGGGATGCTGAATGGGTTCACTGTTCTTGGAATGCTGAATAGGCTCACTGCCCTTGGGATGCTGAATAGGCTTATTGCCCTTGGGATGCTGATCAGGTTCAATGCCCTTGGGGTGCTCCTTAGGTTCACTGCCCTTGGGATGTTCACTAGCCTTGGGATGCTGAATAGGCTCAGTGCCCTTGGGATGCTGAACTGGTTTACTGCCCTTGGGATGCTGAATAGGCTCAGTGCCCTTGGGATGCTGAACTGGTTCACTGGCCTTGGGATGCTGAATAGGTTCATTGCCCTTGGGACGCTGAATCGGTTCACTACTTTTTGGATGATCTTTTGGTTCATTGCTTTTAGGATGCTCTTTAGGCTCTGTGCTCTTAGGATGTTCCGTGGGTTCACTACTCTTGGGATGTTGACTAGGTTCACTGCTCTTGGGATGCTGAATAGGCTCAGTGCCCTTGGGATGTTGAATAGGCTCAGTGCCCTTGGGATGCTGAATAGGCTCAGTGCTCTTAGGATGTTGAATAGGCTCACTGCTCTTGGGATGCTGAATAGGCTCACTGCCCTTGGGATGCTGAGTAGGCTCACTGCCTTTGGGATTCTGAGTAGGCTCACTACCTTTAGGATGCTGAATAGGCTCACTGCCCTTGGTATGTTGAATAGGCTCAGTGCCCTTGGGATGCTGAATAGGCTCACTGTCCTTGGGATGTTGAATAGGCTCACTACCCTTGGGATGCTCTTTAGGTTCAGTGGTTTTTGGATGTTCTTTGGGTTCATTACTCTTAGGATGCTCTTTAGGCTCTGTGCTCTTAGGATGTTCCTTTGGTTCACTACTCTTGGGGTGTTGAATAGGTCCAGTGCCCTTGGAATGCTGAATAGGCTCAGTGCCCTTGGGATGTTGAATAGGCTCAGTACCCTTTGGATGCTGAATAGGCTCAGTGTCTTTGGGATGCTGAATATGCTCACTGCCTTTAGGATGCTGAACAGGCTCATGAATTTTTGGATGTTCTTTGGGTCCATTGCTCTTAGGGTGTTCCTTGGGTTCACTACCCGTGGAATGCTGAATAGGTTCACTGTCCTTAGGATGCTGAATAGGTTCAGTGTGCTTGGGATGCTGAACTGGTTCACTGCCCTTGGGATTCTGAATAGGCTCACTGCCCTTGGGATGCTGAATTGGCTTAGTGCCCTTGGGATGCTGAATAGGCTCAGTGCTCTTAGGATGTTGAAGAGGCTCAGTGCCCTTGGGATGTTGAATAGGCTCACTGCCCTTGGGATGCTGAATAGGCTCACTGCCTTTGGGATGCTGAATAGGCTCACTATCTTTAGGATGCTGAATAGGCTCACTGCCCTTGGTATGTTGAATAGGCTCACTGCCCTTGGGATGCTGAATCGGTTCATTACTTTTTTGATGATCTTTTGGTTCATTGCTCTTAGGATGCTCTTTAGGCTCTGTGCTCTTAGGATGTTCCGTGGGTTCACTACTCTTGGTATGTTGAATAGGTTCATTGCCCTTGGGATGCTGAATAGGCTCAGTGCCCTTGGGATGCTGAATAGGCTTACTGCCCTTGGGATGCTGAATAGGCGTAGTGCCCTTGGGATGCTGAATAGGCTCAGTGCTCTTAGGATGTTGAAGAGGCTCAGTGCCCTTGGGATGTTGAATAGGCTCACTGCCCTTGGGATGCTGAATAGGCTCACTGCCTTTGGGATGCTGAATAGGCTCACTATCTTTAGGATGCTGAATAGGCTCACTGCCCTTGGTATGTTGAATAGGCTCAGTGCCCTTGGGATGATGAGTAGGCTCACTACCTTTGGGATGCTGAATAGGCTCACTGCCCTTGGGATGTTGAATAGGCTCATTGCTCTTGGGACGCTCTTTAGGTTCAGTGGTTTTTGGATGTTCTTTGGGTTCGTTGCTCTTAGGATGCTCTTTGGGCTCTGTGCTCTTAGGATGTTCCTTGGGTTCACTACTTTTGGGATGTTGAATAGGTTCACTGCCCTTGGAATGCTGAATAGGCTCAGTGCCCTTGGGATGATGAGTAGGCTCACTGCCTTTGGGATGCTGAATAGGCTCACTGTCCTTGGGATGTTGAATAGGCTCATTGCTCTTGGGATGCTCTTTAGGTTCAGTGGTTTTCGGATGTTCTTTGGGTTCGTTGCTCTTAGGATGCTCTTTAGGCTCTGTGCTCTTAGGATGTTCCTTGGGTTCACTACTTTTGGGATGCTGAATAGGTTCACTGCCCTTAGGATGCTGAATAGGTTCAGTGTCCTTGGGATGCTGAACTGGTTCACTGCCCTTGGGATGCTGAATAGGTTCACTGCCCTTGGGATGCTGAATCGGTTCATTACTTTTTTGATGATCTTTTGGTTCATTGCTCTTAGGATGCTCTTTAGGCTCTGTGCTCTTAGGATGTTCCGTGGGTTCACTACTCTTGGTATGTTGAATAGGTTCATTTCCCTTGGGATGCTGAATAGGCTCAGTGCCCTTGGGATGCTGAATAGGCTCAGTGCCCTTGGGATGCTGAATAGGCTTAGTGCCCTTGGGATGCTGAATAGGCTCAGTGCTCTTAGGATGTTGAAGAGGCTCAGTGCCCTTGGGATGTTGAATAGGCTCACTGCCCTTGGGATGCTGAATAGGCTCACTGCCTTTGGGATGCTGAATAGGCTCACTATCTTTAGGATGCTGAATAGGCTCACTTCCCTTGGTATGTTGAATAGGCTCATTGCTCTTGGGACGCTCTTTAGGTTCAGTGGTTTTTGGATGTTCTTTGGGTTCGTTGCTCTTAGGATGCTCTTTGGGCTCTGTGCTCTTAGGATGTTCCTTGGGTTCACTACTTTTGGGATGTTGAATAGGTTCACTGCCCTTGGAATGCTGAATAGGCTCAGTGCCCTTGGGATGTTGAATAGGCTCAGTGCCTTCGGGATGCTGAATAGGCTCAGTGCTCTTATGATGTTGAATAGGGTCAGTGTCCTTGGGATGTTGAATAGGCTCAGTGCCCTTGGGATGCTGAATAGGCTCACTGCTTTTTGGATGTTCTTTGGGTTCATTGCTCTTAGGGTGCTCTTTAGGCTCTGTGCTCTTAGGATGTTCCTTGGGTTCACTACTCTTGTGGATAGGTTCACTGCCCTTGGGATGCTGAATAGGTTCACTACCCTTGGGATGCTGAATAGGTTGATTAGATGATGGAGCAGACTTGGAACCTGTAGAAAACATAAATTGTCATGTAACAGTTAAAGATCCAGCTTGCACTTAGCATATATTTTTTATTTTACTGAATCCCTTGACTGATCCCCAATGTTATAAGCTGGTGCCCAGACAAATGCATTCTAACCACAGCTGTAGTGCATAACATCATATTATTAAAAGCTAAATAGGTTCTGAATGTTTTAGATCAGTGGTCTCAAAGTTATCCCCATTTTTTTTAATATTATGAAAGATAATGTTACGCCGAGTAAATTCATACACAACATGTCACGCTTCAAAATTGCGTCCGCTTGTGGAATGCCGACAAACTTTTTCACCCATTAAAATCTTCATAGGCGACGTTTAAAAAAATCTACAGGTTGCATGTTTTAAGTTACAGAGAAGGTCTAGTGCTAAAATTATTGCTCTCGCTCTACCAATCGCGGCAATACCTCACATGTGTGGTTTGAACACCGTTTACATATGCGGGCGCTGCTCGCGTATTTATTCGCTTCTGCGCGCAAGCTCGTCGGGACGGGGTGCGTTTTCTGGCTCCTAACTTTTTAAGCTGGCTCCTAGATTCCAAGCAAATTTGTCAAACCCTGTGCTGGTGGTAATAATGCGCTCGCTGACACCAGTGCTGGGGGTTAATAATGTGTTCGCTGACACCAGTGCTGTTGTTTTTGAAGTTTGAAAGTTTGCATGCGGCCCCCCATGGCATATGAAAACTTGTCTTGTGGCCCTCAGGTAATTTGAGTTTGAGACCCCTGTTTTAGGTACTTACAACACTGACAGCTCTGATCAAAAATCAGACCAACAGGGCAGTCTTGTTGATAAGTTAGCCCTTTCCAGCAGTTCCAGAAGGCATTTTTATTCCCTTGTACTGGGTAAAGACCAGTTAATCTTCCAACGCAGAATCCTTTGCCACTCACATTATCACTGCTTTTTGCTGGAGAAGAGTTATAAACACCTATAAAATAAAACATAACTTTTATTTTCATAGCAGTTTTTGTTTAATTTATAAATGTTATATTTCTTTGACTTCAAATAACTGCACAACAATATGTATACAGCGTAATTTACGACACATATCCTTAAAGCGGGGGTTCACCCTTAGAGGGCACTTTTCCCCCTTAGATTCCTGCTCGTTATTACTAGGGGAATCGGCTATTTATTTTAAAATATGTGCAGTACTTACCCGTTTACGAGACGCATCCTCTCCGTCGCTTCCGGGTATGGGCTTCGGGAATGGGCGTTCCTTCTTGATTGACAGGTTTCCGAGAGGCTTCCGACGGTCGCATCCATCGCGTCACGATTTTCCGAAAGAAGCCGAACGTCGGTGCGCAGGCGCAGTATAGAGCCGCACCGACGTTCGGCTTCTTTCGGCTACGAGTGACGCGATGGATGCGACCGTCGGAAGCCTCTCGGAAGAATGTCAATCAAGAAGGAACGCCCGCTCCCGAAGACCCATACCCGGAAGCGACGGAAGAAGATGCAGCTCGAAAACGGGTAAGTACTGCTCATATTTTAATATAAATAGCCGATTCCCCTAGACCGAACGAGCAGGAAGCTAAGGGGAGATTTTTTTTTTTTTTTTAAATGGGTGAACTCCCGCTTTAAGCAGGTTCTTGCCATTTCAGTTAAAAAATACATGTCGTATAGTGTAGCTCTAAGGCCAAGCAAACTAAGTGTAAGCTACATCAGGAAATTAACTACAGGGTCGTGAGAGTTTAAGCACTTAGGCCCAGATTCACGTAGAGCGGCGCATTTTTAGATCGGTGTAAAGCATGTCATTTAAGTTACGTGAATTTTGTGGTTTTAGTGCCGTATCCACAGAGTATTTGTGCCCAAATGTGCACCAGCGTAACGTAAATTCCGAGGCGTAAGGCGGGGTAATTGAAAGTGGGAAGGAAGTGGGCGTTCTCCATTGAAATGAGCCGTGACCCCATGCAAATGAAGGGCCGGCTGTACTGCGCATGCGCGCACAAATCTGCACCTCACTGGGCATGCTTAGAACTTGGCTAGGCGCAATCAGTGAGATAGGAAAAAGGCCAAGCAGACTTAGTGAGATACGCCCTGTGTATAAATAGCCCCACACAAACGCCCTTCCATTGCAAAAGTACATCCCTGTGTTCCCCTTCCTAAAGCAAGTTGCTTTTGCTCTGTTGTTTGTTGGTGTTTGTTGGTGAGTGTAGTATTGTTAGATTAAAGATTTATTGTAGTAGGAGGTTGTAGTTGCTGTGTGTTTTTTCTGTTTGTTTTTTCTGAGTGTTTTTTCTGTTTGTTTTTTCTGTGTTTGTTTTTGATTTTGTATTAGCTGTCTGCTTGTGTTGTTTGATATTGCTGTTTGATTTTTGTGTGTGTTTGTTCTGTGACTTTTTGTGTGTGTTTGTTCTGTGTGTATTTGTGTTTGTTTGTTGTGTTTGTTTTTTTTGTCTGTTTGGTGCTGAGTGTTGGGTGAGATAGCACCAAAGAGACGAAAGTTGAATTTTTCAGTGAGAGAAAAGCAAATACTTGCCAGGGCCATCACCCGATTTGGGCGTTATTTACATGGCCCTGAAAGCCGGGACACCCCCCGGCCAGAAAGAAGGCGATCCTTCTTACAAATTACTGACAAGATCAATGAGGGGGGGGAGACGAGGACCACCAGTGGGATAGCTAAGATCAATAATCTCAGGAGCCTGGTCCGTGACAAGATGGCCAAGATAAATGCCCATGCCACGGGCTCTGGCGGAGGACCACCCTGCTCCGTCAGGCTGACTGAGGAGGAGTGGGCAGTGGCCCGGTGCTTCCACAGCCAACAAGTGGTGGGCCTGCCTGGCTTTGACTCCGAGGAGGGCGTGAGGACAGGTACGTTTTTTTTTGTTTTTCTATCTGGTGAGTAGCATGTGTGGGTGGGGGAAGGGAATATGTGCTAAGTGTGTGGATCCTCCAACCTGTGTATGTTTTGTGTCATCCACAGATGGCCAGGAGATTGCTGGGCCATCAGGCCAGTCTGCACCAACCCCCGGACAACAGACTGCAGAAGAGCCCCAAGAAGGGCAGGAGTCCTTAGGGGAGGGGAGTGGCCACACCTCACATCATGAGGAGGTTGAGGGGGAGGAGGATGAGGGGGGGAGGATGGGGATGATCGGATGGACCTTGCCAGGGAAATCCTTTTGACTTTGGATGTGGTTCCCCCTGAGGCTGGCAGCAGTCACGCCTCCATCAGGGGTAGCCCCTCCCACTCCTCCCTCAACAGGGCTCCCCCACAAGGGTCTCTCTCTCCCCTCCTCCCAGGCCACAAGCCTCAGCTGCAGGCAGGAAGGCTACCCAGAAGACCAGGGGGTGGCCGAGTTCCTGCCGGCCAATCTGCGGAGGGACCAGGCCCGGCAGACCCAACATCTGGGTCAGGTCACCCAGACTTTGGCCCAGATGCAAGACAGTCTGGGCTCAATTAAGGACTCGGTCAGTGATGTGGGCACAAACTCCTTGGCGGTCATAACATGCATTTGTGACCTGCAGACCGCCACAGCAGGCGTGGCCATGGAGGTGAGTGCCCTGAGCCAGGCTGTCCACGCAAACACCCAGGCTGTCCAGGCCAATACGGCTGCCCTCACTGTGGGTCTGACCAGGATAGCCGTGGCCTTGGAGGGCAGGCCAGCAGGAGGACAGTCACCAGGGGAGGCTCCTCCTTCCCCTGCTCCCCCCCCCATGAGTCTCCCCTGGTTGGCCGTGGCCGTGCCCGTGGCCGGCCCAGGCGTAGCTCACGCCGCCGCCGTTAATTTTGGTTGTACTTTTGATTTTTTTTTGATTTTTTTTTATTCTACTGTGATTATGATTTGTTTTATGTGTGTGAATGATGTATGAATGTGGGGGTGACATTCCTGATGAAAAAGGGTGTCACCCTCAGTTTTGGTGGATTAGGGATCCCCAGGACCAGGGAGAAATGATCCCAGGTCCATGTGAATGGTGTATGAATGCACAGTAACATAATTGGAGCCGTGGCGTGGCGTTGCTGCTCCCTAGTACCGTGGGGGTACTTTGGTCTAATCCAATTAGATGAGGATGTGATGTGTCTGTGCTAGGGACCACAGTGGGTGTGCATGCGTGCATTCTCATTGTGCCATGATTAATGTGTGTGTTTACTGTGCAAAGATGCATTCTGCAAGGCGTCTCCTGGCTGCTGTTCCCTCAGAAGAGGGGGTACCCTCGGTTACTAAAGTCACTAGTATAGATATGAGCATGGATGCCCCTGGCATGTTGGCATACAGATTGTTGTCCTGCAAGTGTGTGTGCTTAGCTCTTCCCTAACGGTATTGCTTTAGCTGACATTTACACGGCTGGTGCAAAGTTAGGGCAGCTTTTATAAGGTGTAACTTTACACCGTGAAACTAGCAGATGCGCACAGGGCGTAGCCTACGCCGCACAAGCGTACTTTTGTGGATCGCCGTATATCCCTCATTTGCATATTAGCATAGAAAATCAATGGTGTGTCTAGCGTATTTTGCGCTTCAAGATGCGCCGGTGTAATCGTTTTACGTCGGATGGAAAAATCTGGTTTTCAGGCGTATTTCGTTTTGAGGATACGGCGCAAAGATACGCGCGGCGCATTTTTTAATTACGCCTCGCATCTCTAGATACGTCGGCGTAAGTGCTTTGTGAATCTGGGCCTTAACTCTCATACGTATGTACCCTGTAAGGACCAAAGCAATTGTTACACTTCATCTAAAGGCCTGTTGATATGGTTTTAACGTTGTCATTGTTAAAAAAAAGTATTTTTTTGCCACAAACAAGGCTTTCTCCTAGTAATATGGTCTTGCTAAAATGATTTAATGTTCTATGCAATCTATAGACAAAAATGCAACAAAATAATATATTTAAACAGATATAAACTTAAAGATGGATGATTATTTAAATATATTTAATAGTGACAATGGAATCCTGTGAAATGAAAAAGAAAACACTTCTGCTAAAAAAGAGAAATACAAATAAAATCAGCAGCAAAATATTACTCAAGGGGAAAAGGGAAGGAAAGGTATTTAGGGTTGGTTAGGTGTTAATTAGCACATCAAAGATCAACAGTTTGATCTGATGTGAGTGAACAAGAGTTCACAATCTAACAATCAAGCCAAGGGGTTACAATGTAAAAACCATACCGTTGTTGTATCATAATTTTTTGTGACACTGAAAACACTGTTCTGTAAGTGCCAGTTTACACAGGAGGAACTGTCCCCACTCCTGTCCCTGTTTAGATCATCCTAGGCCCCGTACACACGACCAAACATGTATGCTGAAACTGGTCCGCGGGCCAGTTTCAGCATACATGTTCGGTCGTGTGTGGGCGCGAGCGGGCCGAATTCCAGCAAACATTTGCCCGCCGGGCCTTTTCCCAGCAGACAAATATTCCTGGACGTGTTTTAAAACCGTCCGCTGGAATCCTGCCCGCTCGGACATGTACGGTCGTCAGTACAGACCTACCGTACATGTCCAGGCGCCCGCCGTCCCTCACATGCGTCGAATGACTTCGACGCATGCGTGGAAGCCTTTAAATGGCAGGCCCGCCCACGTCTCCGCGTCATCGCCGCGTCATCGTCGCGGCGACGACGCGGACACGCCCCGCGTATTGTTTACGCGCGGACTTCTGTACGATGGTGTGTACAACCATCGTACAGAAGCCCTCTGGCAGACATGTACGGTGAAAACGGTCCGACGGACCCCTTTCACTGTACATGTTTGTTCGTGTGTACCCGGCCTAAGGCCCCGTACACACGACCAAACATGTATGCTGAAACTGGTCCGCGGGCCAGTTTCAGCATACATGTTTGGTCGTGTGTAGGCGCGAGCAGGCCGAACTCCAGCAAACATTTGCCCGCCGGGCCTTTTCCCAGCGGGCAAATATTCCTGGACGTGTTTTAAAACCGTCCGCTGGAATCCTGCCCGCTCAGACATGTACGGTCGTCAGTACAGACCTACCGTACATGTCCAGGCGCCCGCCGTCCCTCGCATGCGTCGAATGACTTCGACGCATGCGTGGAAGCCTTTAAATGGCAGGCCTGCCCACGTCTCCGCGTCATCACCGCGTCATCGTCGCGGCGACGACGCGGACACGCCCCGCGTATTGTTTACGCGCGGACTTCTGTACGATGGTGTGTACAACCATCGTACAGAAGCCCTCTGGCAGACATGTATGGTGAAAACGGTCCGACGGACCGCTTTCACCATACATGTTTGTTCGTGTGTACCCGGCCTTAGAGTTACTGCCATAGATAGAATTGATGAAGGGTTATATTTTAAGAAAAAACTATTTTCTTGACTCTGCAGAGCATGTCACAGCTGTAAATATTGAAAAAATTTCCTATTAGGCAAATTATATTTCTCTGCCAGTTTGTCAAATGGTTGCAAGACCTCATTATCAAAAAGTTGACAAAGAAGCAGAATACCAAGTCTTTTCCATAAATCAAAATGTTTAAGTTTTGCTACCTCAGACAGTTTATTATGAGGGATACACTCAATATATGCCTATATGGATTATTCCATATGGACATATATTGAGTGTATCCCTCATAATGAGTATCTCGTTGAATAGTAGTGCAGATTTTATGAATTAAATAAAATGTGGGATAGTTACGTTTACTATAAGAGTGATGGGCTACTAATAACTGTACCGTATTAGTAGCGGTATCAGTAATTTAGAAAATACAATTTGTTGTATGGGGTCCTCACATTCAACCATACCATTGCTGAAGTTGAGATGCCAGATAATACAATCTGTCATTAGGAACAGCCAGATAAGATTTCTAAACAAGGTATCTATCTGTCTAAAGAATTTCCGAGTAAGCTACACAGGACAATTATGTGGACAAAGTCAACAAATAATAATTGTAGCATCCATATCATCTTTATCAAATTAGCTCTACCTATTATCGTTAAAGGCAACTTACTCCAAATTTTCCCCTTTTGTTTAAGCTCCTTTTTTATTTTCTAAATTGGTTACTTTAAGCTAGTGCATTATTGGTTCACTAACCTTTTCCTTAAATTTCCCTTCTAAATGTTTTTTTTCTTTGTTTTCTTTGCCTGAAATTTCTCACTTGCTGTTCCTCTTCAGTAAGGTGTTCAGTAAGCTGTTTTAAATGACTTTACACCGCTCGGATGATGGTGGAAAGCTTACTGAGGAGAAACAGGAAGTGAGAAATTCAAACAAAGAAAAAAACATTTAGAAGGGAAATCAAAGTTAAAGGTAAGTGAACCAACAATGCACTAGCTTAAAGGAACCAATTTAGAAAAAAAAGACAAACCTTTACAACCCCTTTAAGCAATGGGTCTAAATTTCTCTCCACATATGCACTTACTTGGGATGTAACTTTTACACCCAAATATTTAAATGTAGAAACTACCGCTTTTTGAGAGGCAGAAATTGTCAGGTTGGTCATCGGGGGGTCCACTGGTAAAAGAACCGATTCATACCAGTTTATTGTAAAACCTGAGAAAGAACCATATGTATTGGTTAACCACTTTGGCCCCGGAAGTATTTACCCCCTTCCTGACCAGAGCACTTTTTGCAATTCGGCACTGAGTTACTTTAACTGACAATTGCACGGTCATGCGACGTGGCACCCAAACAAAATTGACGTCCTTTTTTTCCCACAAATAGAACTTTCTTTTGGTGGTATATCACCTCTGCAGTTTTTATTTTTTGCGCTATAAACAAAAAAAGAGCAACAATTTTGAAAAAAGCTATATTTTTTACTTTTTGCTATAACAAATATCCCCCAAAAATATATATATAAAAAAAAAAATGTTTTCCCTCATTTTAGGCCAATACGTATTCTTCTACATATTTTTAGTAAAAAATATCGCAATGAGAGTATATTGATTGGTTTGCGCAAAAGTTATAACATCTACAAAAAAGGGGATAGATTTATGGCATTTTTTAAATATTTTTTTTATTAGTAATGGCAGCAATCTGTGATTTTTATCATGACTGCGACATTATGGAGCACACATTGGATACTTTTGACGCTATTTTGGGCTATAAAAATGCACTGATTACCACTAGGGGCGAGGAAGGGGTCAAGTGTGTCCTAGGGAGTGATTCTAACTGTGGGGAGGCTGGGCTACGAGTGACACGACAGTGATCACTGCTCCCGATGACAGGGAGCAGTAGATCACTGTCCTGTCACTAGGCAGAACAGGGAAATGCTTGTTTACATCTCCCTGTTCTGCAGCTCGGTGACACAATTGCGGGCACCCGGCAGACATAGAGTCCGCCGACCCGCCGTCACACTCACAGAGCTCGGAGCCCGCAATGCCACGATTTAAAGGGGACATACAGGTACGTCCATATGCGCAGCCGTGCCATTCTGCTGACGTAAATAGTCGTGCAGCGATCTGCAAGTGGTTAAAGACATTAATTATTTTAACCACTTGAGATCCGCGCTATAGACGAAAGACGTCCACAGCGCGGCTCTCAAGTGCCGGGTGGACGTCCCTGGACGTCCTGTTGTTGACATTCCCCGTGCGCGGGAAAACAACGTGCCCGGCGAATTGTTGTGAAGCCGATGCGTGTGCCTAGCGGGCGTGATGTCCGCCAGGTACCCGCAATCGGCGTTGACAGCAGGGACGTGGAGCTCTGTGTGTAAACACAGAGCTCCACGTCCTGTCAGGGATAGAGGAGACCGATCTGTGTCCCTTGTACATAGGGACACAGCATCGGTCACCTCCCCCAGTCAGTAACCTCCCCCCACACAATTAGAACACATCCAGGATACACATTTAACCCCTTCCTCACTCCCTAGTGTTAACCCCTTCACTGCCAGTCACATTTATACAGTAATTAGTGCATTTTTATAGCACTGGTCGCTGTATAAATGTGAATGGTCCCAAAATTGTGTCAAAAGTGTCCTATACGTCCGCCGCAATATCGCAGGCCTGACAAAAAAATTGCAGATCGCCGCCATTACTAGTAAAAAAAAAAAAAACATAAATCTATCCCCTATTTTGTAGGTGCTATAACTTTTGCGCAAACCAATCAATATACGCTTATTGCGATTTTTTTTAACATAAATATGTAGAAGAATACGTATCGGCCTAAACCGAGGGAAATTTTTTTTTTTTTTTTTAAATTGGATATTATTATAACAAAAATTAAAAAATATTGTTTTTTTTCTAAATTTTCTGTCTTTTTTTTGTTTATAGCGCAAAAAATAAAAATCGCAGAGATGATCAAATAACACCAAAAGAAAGCTCTATTTGTGGGAAAAAATTATAAAAATATAATTTGGGTACAGTGTTGTATGACCGCGCAATTGTCATTCAAAATGCGTCAGCGCTGAAAATTGTTCTGGGCACGAAGGGGGTTTAAGTGCCCAGTAATGAAGTGGTTAAAGATGACGATGTGTCTCCCAAAAATAAAAGTGTATCGTCAACATATAAAGCAATTTTGTCCTCTCCCAGACATCTACAAAATCTGATAAAATTTGATGACAGACAGAAGCAGCCAAAGGTTCAAGGGCTAAAGCAAAAAGTAAAGGTGATAGTGGACAACCCTGTCTTGTTCCACGTTGCAGTGAAAAAAGCTCAGAAACATGTTCATTTACCTGTACCCGTACCAAATTTTTCTAAGCAATGCCATAAAAAATTCCATACTTTACTGTCAAAAGCTTTTGCCATATCTAGCGATAATATAGCTCTATTACCCAGGGGACATGCATATTAAGGAATAAGCATCTTATATTCACTGCAGTAGATCTATTTGGGATAAAACCAGATTGATCTATATACACTATCTTAGATATTACTTTAGTCAATCTGATAGCTAACGCTTTGACCACTTTCCAATGCTATGTTAAATACCTCTAGTAATTCTGGCAATAAATCACTTCTATAAACTTTGTAGACTTCCCCCGGTAACCCATCTGCCCCTGGGGCTTTATTATTAGCCAAGCTATCTGAAGCAGTTTGAAGTTCCTCTAATGTCAGAGGTTGATCCAACATCTCCCTTTCATCTACTGATATTTCTGTTAATTTAATAGATGTAAAAAAGAGATGCAGTTCAACTTCCTTATAGGATACTTTACTACTATACAATTTCTTAAAGAAATCAACAAATACTGATGAAATCTCCAAGGTAGTTTGTGCAGTTTCAGTTGAAGAGATTTGTAATTCTACTACCTGGGTCATTGGTTTCTGAGCTTTCACTATTGTTGCCAAAAGATAACCCGTATTTTCTCCATCCTCAAAATAAGGTTGCTGAAAATCGTTTTTTTTTTTTCTATTCACTTCTGTTGTGTTTCTATAGTAGGATTTTCTATATGAAGAAGTTCTGCCTTTAAAACATCTTTGGTCACTAAACATTCTCAGGCACTAATAGGTAGATTCAGGTACATTTGCCTAAACTTGCGGCGGCGTAGCTTAGCGTGTTTAGGCTTGATTCACAATGTACTTACCTGCTAAGTTATGGTGGCGTAGCCTAAAGCGGGCTGGCGTAAGGGCGCCTAATTCAAATGTGTGTAAGGGGGCGTGTTTTATGTTAATGGGGCTTGACCTTAAGTTTTTGACGTTTTTTTTTGTTACTGCGCATGCGCTGGGCGCCTATATTTCCCAGTGTGCATTGCGGCTAAGTACGCCGCACGGCCCTATTGATTTCGACTTGGACGTAAACTACGTAAATTGCTATTCGCGGACGACTTACGCAAACAACGTAAAAAATTTGAATCTCAAAGCGGGAACGGCCGCCATACTTTAACATTACTATTCCATTTAATAGATGGAATAACTTTAGGCCTGATAATGCCTTACGGTAACGGCGTAAATGTACTGCGGCGACCGCAATGGAAGCGCCACCTAGCGGCCAGCCTCAATATTGCAACCTAAGATAGGAGGGCGCAAGCCGTTGTATCTTAGATATGTTTAAGCGTATCTCTGATTGAGAATACACTTAAACATAAGTCGGCGTAGATTCTGAGTTAGGTAGGCTTACCTACTGATAAGCCGGCCTAACTCTTACTGAATCTACCTAAATATCTTTTTTTTATCTTTAGAATTTGAGAGATAAACAAACCTCTCATATAGGCTTTTAAAGAGTCCAAATATAGCTGTGAAGATACAGAGGGTTTGTTTATATCTTTATAGGCCAAGATGTCAAGTTTTACTTTCTGTTGCTGCCATTTTATGTGGTTTTGTAACCCTTGTATCAGAGTGGGGACTTTGCTGAAGGAATGATGTTATTTCGCTTGCGTTCTATGTTTTAAAGTTTTTTTTTAGTATTTAATTATTTCTGATTTTAATTAACTTAATTACTTTCATAACAATAAAGGTGCCTCGCACATTTATTCCCAAAAATTTTGTATATCTGTTTATATATTTACAATGGATTACATTTTGTAAATGTGCAGCCTACAATCCCATGTCAAATGTTTTTGTTTATTTTTGTTTGCATGGTGGCTGAAGCTCACAGGAATTCCTATAATGTCTGAGATTATGTTGCCAGGATTTCCCATTTAACCAAAATATGTTTACAACATACTACTTGCATGCTTTATACCTATATTACCAGCTTAAGAGCTGGAACCTTCCCTTGCATTCCTTTTTTTCTATATGCTTTTGGAGAAGTCTTTAGTCCAGTCATGTGACATCTTATGCCGCGTACACACGATCGGTTTGTCTGATGAAAACGGTCTGATGGACCGTTTTCATCAGACAAACTGATCGTGTGTGGGCCCCATCGTTTTTTTATCCATTGGTTAAAAAACTAGGAACTTGTTTTAAAACTATCTGATGGTTAAAAAACCGATAGAAAAAAAACATCGTCTGTGGGCACGTCCATCGGTTAAAAATCCACGCATGCTCAGAATCAAGTCGACGCATGCTTGGAAGCATTGAACTTAATTTTTCTCAGCACGTCGTTGTGTTTTACATCACCGCGTTCTGACACGATCGTTTTTTTAACCAATGGTGTGTAGGCACGACTGATGAAAGTCGGCTTTATCGGATATCTGATGAAAAAATCCATCAGTCCGTTTTCATCAGGTGAACCGATCGTGTGTACAGGGCATTATGATCCTCTTCATATGAAGATGATTGTCATTCATAGAAGGGTGTTCAAGAAGTTTATATACTGTAGAAAATCCACAAGTGGTTACAATGATTACGGGTACATTAAACAGAGCATAGGACTTGATATTTTAGATGACTTCTAATTATAATGGTATATTTTAGTAATGGTTACATAGTTAGTCAGGTTGAAAAAAGACACAAGTCAATCCAGTCCAACCACAAAAAAATAAACAAGCAAAATAAAAAACACAGTACAATCCCATACACCCAATTCCATACCCACAGTTGATCCAGAGGAAGGCAAAAAACCCCAGGAGAGCATGATCCAATTTGCTACAGCAGGGGAAAAAATCCTTCCTGATCCCCCGAGAGGCAATCGGATTTACCCTGGATCAACTTTACCTACAAATCTTAGTACTCAGTTATATTCCGTACATTTAGGAAAGTATCCAGACCTTTCTTAAGAGCAATCTACTGAGCTGGCCAGAACCACCTCTGGAGGGAGTCTGTTTTTTCACAGCTCTTACTGTGAAGAAACCTTTCCGTAAAGGTACACTAAAGCCACCCTTGCAAAAGCAGGGAAGTAAGAGGAACTAAGAGGAAGCAATGAAAGCCTTATTTTAGGGTGTTAGGCCCCATACACACGGGAGGATTCATCCGCGGATACGGTCCAGCGGACCGTTTCCACGGATAAATCCTCTCAAGGATTTCCGCGGATTTCCATCCGATGGAGTGTACTCACCATCGAATCGAAATCCGCGCCGAAATCCTCTGGCGATGACGTGTCGCCGCGATTATTACGCGGCGACGTGCGCGACGCTGTCATATAAGGAATTCCACGCATGCGTCGAATCATTACGACGCATGCGGGGGATCCCTTCGGACGGATGGATCCGGTGAGTCTGTACAGACCAGCGGATCCATCCGTTGGGATGGATTCCAGCGGATAGATTTGATAGCATGTCATCAAATATTTATCCACTGGAAATCCATCCCAGGGGATAAATATCCGCGGAAACAGATCCGCTGGAGTGTACACACCATAGGATCTATCCGCTGAAACCCATTCGCTGGGATTTTTCAGCGGATGGATTCTATCGTGTGTATGGGGCCTTAGAGTTTTATTTCAATAGCCCTGCTGGCCCTCATCTAAAACATTGCTACATAATATTATATTGTTAATACGTTTGTTGCTTGTCTTAACCTGTGTTGCATGTGCTGAGTTAGGCAGGCCATAGTTTATGCAATTTTCTTTCCTGCAACCACGGGTTACAGGACAGAAAATCATTGCAGTGTTGATGGGGGAACCCCACCCGCAAAGCTATTGTGTTCTTCCAGCTGGGGGTCACGGGGAGCCTTCCCTGAAAGCAGAACAAAATGATTATTGCTAGCAGCTATAGCTGCTGGCAATAATTGCATGCTAGAAATCCGACAAGCTGGTTGTACCCAAGTCAATCGATGGATTGACTTGGGTACAATCAGCCTACATATAGACAGATCAAATCTCAGTTGGTCCCTGCAGAAGCGACCAAAATTCTAACCATCTATGACCTGCTTTAAATAGGTTACTTTTCTACTGTCATTATTAGATATGAATATTGGGCCTAATCCTCAAAAGAGATACGACGGAGTAACTGCTGTTACTCCGTCGTATCCCTGGTCCTAACTATGGAACTGATCCACAGAATCAGTTTCCCATAGTTAGGACGAAGATCCGACATGTGTAATTGAATTACACTGTCGGATCTTAGAATGCAGTACCGCGTCCGCCGCTGGGGGCATTTCGCGTCGAAATGCCGCCTCGGGTATGCAAATTAGGACTTACGGAGATCCACAAAGCTTTTCAGCTTCGTTTTTTCTCCGTAAGTTTTATTTTGCAAACGCAAAATTAGGGCTGCTTTTACAAGGTGTAAACTGTTTACACCTTGTAAAAACAGACCTTTCTTGCTAGCGACGCGATTTTTTTGTAATTTTACATTTTTTTTTGGCGCCGTATCTTTTTTTTTACCCGACGCAACTTTATTGTCCCGTCGCAATCCCCAAAGCCCGACGTAACATAATTTCGCGCTATGCACGTCGGGAAAATGACGTCACGAGCATGCGCAGTACGGCCGGCGCGGGAGCGCGCCTCATTTAAATGGGAATCGCCCCCTGGAGAAGAGGAACGCCTTGCGCTGGCCGGATTTAAGTTACACCGCTCAAAATTTCTAGGTAAGTGCTTTGTGGATCGGGCACTTAGGTAGAAATTTTGCGGCGGTGTAACTTAAATAGGAAAAATTATGTTGCGCCGCTTCTTTGTGGATTACCCCCATTGTTCTTCAGTGAAATTCAAATAAAAATATTTCAATTTTTTTTACAGGAACTAAAACTGGATACAAAATAAATAAGAATGTTCCGATGCATACAATCAACATCTTGCATTTCACAATTGCATTTCATTCCCCCTTTGATTACTTACAGCATTGACAGTCCTCAGTAAAAATCAGACCTGCAGGGCAATCTTGCTTATAGGTAAGCCCTTTCCAACAGTTCCAGAAGGCATTTCTTTTTCCTGCTACTGGGTATAAACCAGTAGCTTTTCCCACACAGAATCCAGTGCCAGTTGAACTAGGACTATTGCCAGAATGATCATGTTTAGAATTACTATGACTACTCGTTGAATGTTTATCAGTACCACTTCCCTTTGGATTGTTTGGGATCTTTGGATGGTTATTAGATTCATTGCTCTTTTGGTGGCTTCCAGTGCTTGGGTGGTTTTCAGACTCACTGCTCTTTGGAGAGTCAGTGCCCTCAGGTTGTCTAGAATTAGGGTTATTGTGCTTGTGACCAGCTGGAGGAGTTTTGGGTGAAGATGGAGAGGTACAAGCTGAAAAAAAAATCATCAACATTATCAAAATGTTTGTGTTTTTCTTTGTATTGTATTTATGGAAAAGAACTTACCGGTAGACTCAATTCCAAGGGTTTCCTTTAATGCAGAGACAAGAGGGAATTTGCCCTGGTTGCAAAATGTACCAGTAAAATCATCCATGTCAAGTGACCAAATCATTGCTCCTCCGAAGTTATTTTGCATCAACCAATCAGCCTACAGTTAAGAAACACAATATTATCAGTAAGTTATTATGATACATACGGTACTTGCAGAGCTTTTTTTCCTCAAAAAATAGGTGCAGGCACCACGACCCCATTCAAATTTCACAAACAGTAGAAGGGTCTTAAAGGGGAATTAAATACCAGGATAGCATTACATACAGAGTGTAGAGTTCAGGGGGTTACACACAGAGTGCAGAGCTGTCATTTGTAAACACAGAAACCAGACTTCTGTGTTTACAAGTGATTGTGGTAAGCAGGCACCAAAGGGTCTGAGCCAGAATTGGTGGAACTGAGTTCCCCCAAGTTCCCCCTGAAAAAAAGCCCTGCATACTTGTATACATACCAGTATTATTCTAACAGTCTTTTAACCTCCTGGGCGGTGTTCCCGAGTCTGACTCGGGGTGAGATTTTTGGGCTAGGATCGGTAACCCCGAGTCAGACTCGGGCTCGCCTCGCTGGATGTACAGGGAGTTTTACTTACCTTGTCCCTGGATCCAGCGATGCCACCGCGCTGTGTGAGCGAGCGGGACCTCGCTCGATTCACACAGTGCCTCCGTGTGACGCCGATCTCCGTTCCCTGCGACGTTACGACGCACGGGGACGGAGAACGGCGCCAAATTCAAAAAAGTAAACAAACACTATACATACAGTATACTGTAATCTTATAGATTACAGTACTGTATGTAAAAAAAACACACCCCCTTTGTCCCTAGTGGTCTGTCCTGTGTCATGCATGTCATTTTATATAATAAAAACGTTTCTTTCTCCCTGCAAACTGTAGATTGTCCATAGCAACCAAAAGTGTCCCTTTATGTCAAAAATAGTTTTAGATCAGCTAAAAAACAGCGATAATAAATTATAATCACTTGCAGAATTGTGCGATAGCGATTTGTGGGGAAATTCGTCATAAAAAATAAAAAATAATGACAGCAACAATTCTGCAACTGAGCAAATTTCAGTGATTTTGATTTGATTACATTATTGAATAATTTTTATTATAATTATATTATTATTTGTTATAATTATTTATAATTATTTATTATATTATAATTTATAATTTTGTTTTTAAAAAAATGTCATACCCGGGATGCCTATTAGAAGCTTGTTTGGTCAGATTTAAGTGAGTTATTTCTAAAAATGACAGACCTACAATATAAAACGCCAAATTTCCTTGCAAATAATGGTACCGCTTTCAGCATGTTTTTTCTGAAAGAATCATACCGCCAGGGAGGTTAAGAAGAGTAGCAAAACTGACATGTCGACATGGAACATATAGAGGCATCTTAATGCTCTAAAGAGCTATATATCATAAGAAGACCTATTACATATAATAAATACAAGCGATATAGTCGTTTTTAAATTTGCTATAATTAATGTATCGCATTATACACATTGGCCCAGATCCACAAAGGAATTACGCCGGCGTATCTATTGATACGCCGAGTAATTTCAGCGATGCCCCGTCGTATCTTTGTTTTGTATCCACAAAACAAGATACGACTGAATGGGGGCTAGATCCGACTGACGTACGTCTTAGTACGCCGTCGGATCTAAGGTGCATATTTACGCTGGCCGCTAGGTGGCGCTTCTGTTGATTTCCGCGTTGATTTCCGCGTTGAGTATGCAAATTAGCTAGATACGCCAATCCACAAACGTACGTTCGCCCGGCGCATTTTTTTACGTTGTTTACGTAATGCTTTTTTCGGGGTAACGTTACCCCTGCTCTATGAGGCGTACGCAATGTTAAGTATGGACATCGGGCAAGCGTCGAATTTTCCGTCGTTTACATCGTTTGCGTAAAACGTTCGCAAATAGGGCTTTGCATAAATTACGTTCACGTCGTCTAGGCATTGAGCAGGAGTAATTTAATTTGAAAATCTATGTGATACTGAGCATGCGCGTGCATGCGCAGTACGAAAAAAGCGTAATTTACGTGGGGTCAAGCTTATTTTACATAAAACACGCCCCCCTGTCCCTCATTTGATTTAGGCGCGCTTACGCCAGCAGATTTATGCTACACCGCCGTAATTTTAGAGGCAAGTGCTTTGTGAATACAGCACTTGCCTCTCAAAGTTGCGGCGGCATAGCGTTACTACCAGGGCTCAAGTCCTGCGGGAACGCGTGGGAACGGAGTTCCTGCACTTTTTTCACAGCAGGAACTCAGTTCCCTTTGCAGGACTAGAGCAGCCGAGCCGCCCGAGCCAATCCTTCGCTAAGCGGCGATGCCCAGCTCGAGTCACTGTCAGGGGCAGGCGAACCTTAGTAATCCTTTATGTTACAGGCCGCTTCCTGTATATGGATTCCTTTGGGTAGTGTGCGGGTATTCCGTCACTTCCTTGATGCCGCAATGTCTCCTGGGAGCTTTTGTCATTGTTCCCAGGAGACATTGCGGAGGTCTGCCACGAGTTATTTAGAAAGAACTTGCTTCTTTTTTCAAAAAAAACTAAAACATACGGTTTAGTAATTATGCATATGAGTAGAGGTCGACCGATATGGGTTTTTCTCTGGCCGATACCGATGCCGATATTTAGAATTTGGGGCGGCCGATGGCCGATATATGATGCCGATTTTTGCGGCCGATATTTTAGGCCGATTTTTATTTTTTGGCAGGTGGCGCTAATTGGCACTGGCAGGTTGCACTGGATGGAACCAATTGGCAATAGCAGATGGCACTGATTGGCAGGTGGCACTGGCAGGTGGCACTGAATGGCACTGGCAGGTGGCACTGGTTGGCACGTGGCACTAAGATGGCACTGGCAGGTGGCACTAATTGGCACTGGCAGGTGGCACTAATTGGCATGTGGCACTGGATGGTACTGGCAGGTGGCACTAATTGGCAATAGTCAGCACTGGCAGATGGCACTGGTTGGCACTGGCAGGTGGCACTAATTGGCAGGTGGCACTGGATGGCCTTGGCAGGTGGCACTAGTTGGCACTGGCAGGTGGCACTGGATGGCACTGGCAGATGGCACTAGTTGGCACTGGATGGCATTGGCAGGTGGCACTGGATGGCATTGGCAGGTGGCACTGGATGGTATTGGCAGGTGGCACTGGATGGCATTGCCACTGGCAGGTGGCACTGGATGGCATTGACAGGTGGCACTGGATGGCATTAACAGATGACACTAGTTGGCATTGGCAGGTGGCACTAGTTGGCATGGCATTGGCAGGTGGCACTGGATGGCATTGGCAGGTGGCACTGGATGGCACTGGCTGGTTGGCATTAGCAGATGGCACTGGCAGGTTTCACAGCACATAATGTAGCGGATAATGTGTGAAACTCTCTGGCATGTGGCACTGGATGGTACTGGCAGGTGGCACTAATTGGCAATAGTCAGCACTGGCAGATGGCACTGGTTGGCACTGGCAGGTGGCACTAATTGGCAGGTGGCACTGGATGGCCTTGGCAGGTGGCACTAGTTGGCACTGGCAGGTGGCACTGGATGGCACTGGCAGATGGCACTAGTTGGCACTGGATGGCATTGGCAGGTGGCACTGGATGGCATTGGCAGGTGGCACTGGATGGTATTGGCAGGTGGCACTGGATGGCATTGCCACTGGCAGGTGGCACTGGATGGCATTGACAGGTGGCACTGGATGGCATTAACAGATGACACTAGTTGGCATTGGCAGGTGGCACTAGTTGGCATGGCATTGGCAGGTGGCACTGGATGGCATTGGCAGGTGGCACTGGATGGCACTGGCTGGTTGGCATTAGCAGATGGCACTGGCAGGTTTCACAGCACATAATGTAGCGGATAATGTGTGAAACTCTCTATACAGTTTCACATGGTGCTGCAGAGAGCAGAAAGAGGAGCTCAGATTCATTGTGATGTTGAAGGTGGGCGGGACCAGGGTTGGGCGGGGCTCAGCTGTCCACCAGCCAATGGGATGAGATCATTGGCTGGATAGCTGCTGAGTCCCGCCCACCCCGGGTCCCGCCCACCTTCAACATCACGATGAATCTGAGCTCCTCTCGCTCTGCAGCACCATGTGAACCTGTATGAAGAGAGAGTTTCACACATTATCAGCTACATTATGTGCTGTGAAACTGTGAGAGCAGAGAGAGAGAGGAGCTCAGATTCATCGTGATGTTGGAGGTGGGCGGGACCCGGGGTGGGCGGGACTCAGCAGCTATCCAGCCAATGATCTCATCCCATTGGCTGGTGTTGGACAGCTGAGTCCCGCCCACCCCGGGTCCCGCCCACCCCTACATCAGTCCGACAGCTCCATTCTCCTTAGTGTTTCACACACACGGCACTGCTCTGCAGACAGTGTGGAGAAGGGAGGGGGAACCCCATGTTCCTCCTTCCTTCTCCACACTCTGCTGATGCAGATTTGCTAAATATCGGCCACATTTGGATAATAATCGGCCGATGCCGATTTCTCCAAAATGACTGAATATCGGCCCGATATATTGGCCGGCCGATATATCGGTCGACCTCTACATATGAGCGTGCCATTTTTTTTTTGGTGGGGAAGTGGATCTTGGGTGGGAGTTCCCACACTTTTTTCCCCAGGACTTGACCCCTGGTTACTACGATACGCTATGCCCATGTAAAGATACGCCGAGCTACGTGGATCTGGCCCCTTGTATGTCAGATTCACTTTAAATGTATATGTAGCCAAAACATTTTTTAGTTTTGGATAAGGTAGGAAGTTAGTGGAAATCTTCCAAATTTCCCTCTTTGACAGTTGTCTCCTGGACAAGTGTCCTCATTAGAGGATTTCCCCTCACCTTTTGTTCAGGTCACAACTCTAAGGCCCCGTACACACCATAGAATCCATCCGCTGAAAAATCTCAGCGGATCGGTTTCAGCGGATAGATTCTATGGTGTGTACAATCCAGCGGATCTGTTTCCGCGGATTTTTCTCCCATGCGATGGATTTCCAGCAGATAAATATTTGAAGACATGTCTTCAAATCTATCCGCTGGAATCCATCCCAACAGATTGATCCGCTGGTCTGTACAGACTCACCGGATCAATCCGTCCAAAGGGATCCCCCGCATGCGTCGTAATGATTCAACGCATGCGTGGAATTCCTTATATGACTGCGTCGCGCACGTCGCCGCGCCATCATCGCGGCGACGGCGCGACACGTCATCGCCAGAGGATTTCGGCGCGGATTTCGATTCGATGGTGAGTACACTCCATCGCATCAAAATCCGCGCAAATCCTCGAGAGGATTTATCCGTGGAAACGGTCCGCTGGACCGTATCCGCGGATAAATCCTCCCGTGTGTACGGGGCCTAACATTTTGGATTTCTTCTCTCTTTCTGTTTATGTGACAATGGTCACTAGTACAAATAAAAAGGGTGAATCTACTCAATGGGGTCTCAGACAGTAATAAAAACAGATGCCCACTTAGATTCTCAGGGAATGCAGGTTATTTAAAAAAATAATAGTATACTGTTTGAACATTTTGCTGTTAGCAATAGTACAAACTGTATACCAACTGTCTCTGTTCATGGTCATTCTTAAGTATAAATACCAAGCTCTTTGAAGATGAAAAAGAATAACTAACACGTCAAAGCGTATTAATTTGTAGTCACAAAAATGATTAGCTGAGAAGGCGATCATAAAAAAAGTTTTAGCATAGTTCTACATTAATTATATCATACTGTAAATGTTATGAAGGTATTTAAAAGTACCTTCAGCTGGAAACTGATGGTATTATCATACCCCACCCAGTAACTTCCCTGGAAGGCATAAGGAACATCTTCTGAAAAAGACCATTCACTCCTGGCCCCAGTTTTAAGAAAATGGCAGATCTAAAAACATGAGACAAGAAACAATAGCTTGTAATAAATGTGTACTTAACTGGTATCAATTTAAATCATATTAAAATATATATTATGCTGTGCTGTATAGTTACAGTACATTGGGCCAAATTCTCAAAAGAGATACGCGGACTTAACTAAAGTTTTCTAAATTTACACGGCGCGTATCTTTGCGCCCGATCTTCAAAACGAGTTAAGCCTAGATTTCCGGATTTTCCGTCCTACCTAAAATAGTTACACCTGCGCATCCCCGGGCGCAAATTACGATAGTCTCGCCGCTGTTTTTGATAGGCAAAGATGCAAATGAGGGAGTTAGGGCGATCCTCAAAATTAAGTGTGTGCGGCGTATTTTCCGCCCTGTGCGCACCTGTTAGTTTCCCTGTGTAAATTTCCACATTATAAAAGCAGCCCTAATTTTACACATACCGTGGAAGGGTTTGCTGAAGGTAGTGACTAGAGCTATAGTTGTGAAGGATCTGTCTGGAAAAATGCCTGGGGCATCAATGATTCTGACGGCACTTGCCACCTTACAGGCACAAAGGAGGAGGAGGGCACAGAGGAGGAGGATGAGGGCTCAGGAGAGAGTTTATCGGCCACGGCGTGATCTGTTTCAAATGCCAGATTATGAAGTGTATGGCAACTTCAGGTTTGATAGGGAAGCCATCCTGGAGCTCACCCAACTACTTATGGAGGATCTTATCACCCCAACCAGACGCTCCCATGCCCTGACACCTCTACATAAAGTTATGGCAACCCTCCATTTTTTATCTACAGGCTCATTCCAGCGTGCATCTGGAGGTCTGGCTGGGATGGTGCAGTCGACAATGAGCCAATGTGTCCATCAGGTGGTCCCTGCCATACTGCGGCGCATGACCAACCAATTTGTCAAGCCCACCCAGGAGGAGCAGCGTCTGCAAGCCATGACTGACTTTTACAGCATCGCTGGCTTCCCCCAACCCCCAAACACCCGGAGAACGCAAATTCAACGAGGTGCACATCCACACCCGGTCAATAGTAGAGCGGACATTGGGCCTTCTCAAGTCCAGATTCAGATGCCTTGACAAGACTGGGGGTACACTCTTGTATTCCCCAGACTTTGTCTGTCAAATTATTGAGGCATGTTGCATCCTCCATAATTTTGCTCTGAGAAGGGGCCTGCATGTTGAGTTATGTCCTGACCTGACCCCCCACCCAGGCAATCCCCCCCCCCAACCACCTCTACCCGGTCTGCTGAGGGCCAGGCAATAAGGAGACAACTGGCTGAAGGCATCTTTGCCCAGTAAATGGACCTTAATTATCTTTTTTTTTTTGGTTTGACAACAAAAACTCACAGAGATTATGTGACCTTTAAACATTTACTTTGCACATAAAATGCACATTACTTATATGACAATGAGAATGTCTTTTTTTTCACAAAACGCACATTAATTATCTCACAATGAGAATGCATGAATGCACGCCACTGTGGTCCCTAGCACAGACACATCACATGCACATCGAATTGGATTAGATCCAAGTAACGCCCCGCCACGGCTCCAATTATGTCACTGTGCATTCATACACCATTCAGGAACCTGGGATGACTTCTCCCTGGTCCTCGGGATCCCTACTCCACCAAAACTGAGGGTGACACCCTTATGTTATCAGGAATGCCACCCCCCCCCCCCCACATTCACACATCATTCACACACATAAACCAAATCATAAGTACAGTATAATTAAAAAAAACAAAATAAAAAAAAACAAAAGTACCCCTGCAACTTACTGATGTTGCCGAGTGCTCCTTCTGGGCTGACCACGGGCACGGCCACGGCCAACTGGGGGATCTTCACGGGGGGGGGTCTGTGCAGGGGAGGGAGTATCTTCACAGGGGGGGTCTGTGCAGGGGAAGAAGGAGCCTCCCCTGGTGTCTGTCCTCCTGCTGGCCTGCCCTCCAAGGCCACGGCTATCCTTGTCAGACAGGCAGTGATGTCAGCCGTATTAGCCTGGCCAGCCCGGGTATTGGCCTGCACAGCCCGGGTATTGGCCTGGACAGCCTGGGTCAGGGCAGTCACCTCCTGGGCCACGCCTGTTGTTGCGTTCCTCAGGTCCCACAAACAGGTGATGACCCCCACTGAGTTGGTGGCCACGTCACCCAGTGAATCCCTCATTAAACCCAGGCTGTGCTCCACCTTGGTCATTGTTTTTTTAATTTCACCCAGACTGCGGGTCTGCTGGGCATTGTCCCTCAGCAGACTGACCGGCAGACGCTCAAACCCCCCCTGGTTTCTGGGGTCGGCCTCCTACTTGCCCCTGAGGCTTGTGGCCTTGGGTTGGAGTGACCCATGGGGGCTGCTGCATGTTGGAGGAGGGTTGGGAGGGGCCACCCCTGATGGTGGCCTGACTGCTGGGAGCCTCTAGGGTACCCTCAGGGGATGACTCAAAGGTCCTATCTTGGCCCATCAGGATTTGCTGGCCAATTACAATATTCTCATCTTCCTCCCCCTCATCCTCCTCCCACTCAACATCCAAATTAGGGGAGTTGTGGGCACTCCCCTCCCATGGCGAATCCTGCCCTTCTTGGGACTCAGCATCAGCCTGTCTTGGGGGTGGTGCAGCAGCCTGCCCTGATGGGCCAGCAACCTCCTGCCCTGATGGGGCAGCAACCTCCTGCCCTGATGGGGCTGCCACCTCCTGGGCTGATGACCCAGCAACCTCCTGGGCTGATGGGGCTGCCACCTCCTGGGCTGATGACCCAGCAACCTCCTGGGCTGATGGGGCTGCCACCTCCTGGGCTGATGGGGCTGCCACCTCCTGGGCTGATGACCCAGCAACCTCCTGGGCTGATGGGGCTGCCACCTCCTGGCCACCTGGGGAGGACACAAAACAATCACAGGTTGGTGGATCCACACACTTGGCACATCTTCCCTTCCCCCACCCACACATGCTAATCACCAGATAGAAAAAAAAAACTTACCTGTCCTCACAGGAGCATCAGAGTCAAAGCCAGGCAGGCCCACCACCTGCTGTGGGTGGAAACACTGGGCCACTGCCCATTCCTCCTCACTCATCCTGACTGGGCAGGGTCCCCCTCCTCCAGTGCCCCTGGTATGGGCATGCAGTGTTGCCAGCTTGTTCCGGGACACGCTCTTCAAATAGTTTATTTTTTTTTTTATTCCAGCGATGGTCCTGGTCTCCCCCCCCCCCCCCGCCGCATTGATCCGATCGGTGATCTTTTTAAGGATCTCCTTCCTCCTGGCCGGGGTGGTGTTGTGGCTCTCAGGGCCATGGAGAAAGCGCCCATATTTTATGATGCCCTGAGCAAGAATATGCTTCTCTGCCACTGTAAAATTTAGCTTCCTGCGCTTGGTGGCCATCACAGACACCACCCAGCAACAGGAAACTCACCCAAAAAACAATCAACAATACGCACACAACAAAGAAAAAAAACACAGCAAAAAAAATAAAAAAACACAAACAGACAGCTACTATAAATTCAAAAACAAACAGGCAAAAAAGGGAAACAAAAAACAATCACACACCAAAAAAGAAACACTTATCAAAAACAAACAGGCAAACAATCAAAACAAATAACAAATTATCAAAAACAAACACCAACTATACTCTACAACTCCTCAACAACTTTTCTCACAAACAAATCTTACCAACAAACACTGACAAACGTTCAAAGCAGAAGCAACTTGCTTTAGGAAGGGAACACAGGGAAATACTTTTGCAAGGGAAGTGTGTTTGACTGGGGCTATTTAGACACAGGGCGATCCTCAAACTAAGTACGCTTGGCCTTTTACCTATCTCACTGATTGCGATGAGCAAAGTTCTGCACATGCCCAGTGAGGTCCAGATTCGTGCGCGCATGCGCAGTAAGGCCGGCCCTTCATTTGCATGGGGTCACGGCTCATTACAATGAAGCACGCCCACTTCCTTCCCACTTGCCATAACCACACCTTACGCCTCGGAATTTAGGTTAAGGATGGCGCAATTTTGTGCGCAAATGCGCTGTGGATACGGCACTTACGACACCAACTTAGGGCGCCGTAACTTAAATGACATAAGTTAGGTAATACTAAATTTACACAGCTTTTTGAGAATTTGGCCCAATGTTCTTTTGGTTAACCTATTTCTTAGCTAAAGCATAACACACTTTCTATCTTGATGACACCTTTAATGTCAAGATGTCACCAGGGCCAGAAGTAAAGTGAAATTTGGACACAAACCTGACAAAGAGTCTAACCCTTCCTTATGCTTTCCAAGACCAAAACAATATTGCCTGGAATTGGGCTTTAACAATTCATATATAAAATTATTATGAATTAATTGGAAATATGGTATAGTTTATGGTGCTTTTTTTTGCCATTTACACTACTTCTCTATCTTGAATGATCTAAAGAAAATCTGCTTCATATTTAAATGGCTAGAAAGGGGGACCTTTTTAAATTCATATTTAAATGGCTAAAACTAGTATACAGGGTCACATTTTATGTTTATAAGCCCATTATTTACTTTAAATTGTTTGAAAATGCTTATAGGAATGCATAACTAATTAGAGGCATTGGTCAATTGCAGGATGAATTGATAGGTAACCTTCATTTATGCTCGGTTTAAATATGAGCTGCATGTGGCTCACAGCAGGAGTCCAGTGCGTCCTGGTTCACCATTTCAGGCCCAATTTCAGCCTGAATTTTGAGCTGAATTCAGACCTGAAAAGGACCAAAAAATGCACCGGACCCGCTGCTGAGATATGTCAACCGGCTTCATAGAGAGACGGTCAAATTCCCCTTCTATTGCAAATTGAATGCGATGATCCTGCATCCAATTCGCAATGGTGTGAACTCAGCCTTAATGGTTAGTGTTACAATATATGAATGGCAAGGATTAATGTTATTCTTGAAAAAAAAAATTATCAACTTTAAATAAGGCATATGCAGTATGATATATTGGTATGAATAGGATGCCCCGATAATATTTACAACTGTTCATTGACTAAATGTTAAATGAGAAGTAAATGTTAGTTTGTTTCACAGGGGGAAACTGTTATGTTATGAAATAATAGGCTTAGTTCACTAAGTTATAAAAGAAATGTTCTTTGCCATTATAATATTTGACCATCCAACTGCTATTTCCAGCTCTCACTGTTGAAAACATCCTTATAGGTTAATAAATTGAGCTTAATGTTGTGTGTTTAAGACATGGGTTTAATTATGTGCACAGTATAATAATAATATTAATAATAATAATTTTATAAGTAAAAGAATGATGCATCCGTTTGCACTTTAGTAAAGATTATATGCGTTATATACTTAATGAACTACTGTGTTTTTTTTGTTTTAGATATTACTGTGAAGAACCACAAACCTCATAGTAAGACCATATTCCAGGCTGCCTTGTATAGATGCCAGCTGGTCCTGGTCCCAAGGTAGGAGCACCAATGGCAGTGTCAAATGGGTTTTTCAGATGGAAAGTGCGCCCAAAGGTTGGGAAGCCAGCAATGAGTTTGGAAGCTGGTGCACCATGCTTCTTCCAGTAGTACAAAATGTAATCCTTGAAGAGAAACATTCATGTATAAATAATTGATACATAGGAAGGGTGAGTGAATGAATGAGCCAGTAAGAGATAAATAAGTAGATTTATGGACGTTAGTTCCCTTCATCCAGACCGGCCCAGGGAACAACACATCACGGTACAGTGCACATTAGGGTACAGTGCACAACAGGGTACAGTGCACATCAGGGTACAGGGTACAGTGCACATCAGGGTACAGGGCACATGGCACATCAGGGTACATGGCACATCAGGGCACATTGCACATTATGGGGCACATTGTTTACCAGCCAGCATGCAGAGTAGCGCAGGAAGCGTGTGTAATAAGTTCTCTCTCATGTCACTCTGCTCCCCGGCGGCCTCTCCTATCTTCTCGTCCATCCCAGATGATGTCACAAGCAAATGGGGATGGACGAGAAGAGAGGAGGGGCTGCTGGGGAGCAGAGTGACATAAGAGAGAACTTATTATACACGCTTCACATCGCCAGCTGTTGGCGATTGACGGTTAGATCGCCGCGGACCTCGGATGCAGATTAGGCGGCCGCTGTAATCGGCCCACCGGGAAACTCCCGGTAGTCCCGATGGCCAGTCCATCCCTGCCCCCTTTTGCCGCGGCGCCGGCGCCACCCCTGCACCCACTGCCGCCCGAGGCCTGGCCTCGGTGGCCTTGTCTGGAATCCGGCCCTGTAGATATATAAATAGATAGATAGATAGATATTCAGTCAACAGACTGAACAAGCCAACATGTTCCTTACTTTTAAATTCATTCTACTTACAACATTCAAGCTATGTGGTCCAAACAGTGGGCTGTTCTCTCCAGTATAGCCTTCCCAAGAACCATGCAGGTCATAGGTCATAACATGGATGTAATCCAAAGCTCTGTGTAATTTGGAAAAATACCATCAGTTTACTGACATAAAATAACACTATTTTCAACTGCATGTTTTATATATACATATATGTGTATGTATATGTATATATATATATATATATATATATATATATATATATATATAGAGAGAGAGATATATAGATAGATATATATAGATATATAATTTAAACAATGTACGCAGTAACAAAATCTTCTTACTCAGAGATTTGAGGTATCTCATAACTTGACTGAATGTTGCCTATACCAGAGGCCACAGCTGCAGTTATCATCAGTCTCGGTTTCTTGGCTTTTAAGGCTTCTAATTCAAAAGCTGCTTTAATTTCCTACAGAAATAATAATAAACATATTAGAATGGAATGTATCATTTATTTCTGCCCTCTTAGAAAGATCAGTGATGTGTTATAAAACATGTATGGTAAGTTATTGTATTTGGTAGCAGTTGACAGCTGGCATACCAAGATTGCATAAGAACAAAATATTTATGTGAAATCTTTTATTTTTTTAATCTGCAGTTATCGGAGAACTGGAGAAAGTGCAGAGAAGGGCAACCAAACTGATAAGAGGCATGGAGGAGCTCAGCTATGAGGAAAGATTAGAGGAACTGAATTTATTCACTCTTGAGAAGAGGAGAATTAGGGGGGATATGATCAACATGTACAAATATATAAGAGGTCCATACAGTGTACTTGGTGTTGAGTTATTCACTTTACGGTCAACACTGAGGACAAGGGGGCACTCTTTACGTCTAGAGGAAAAGAGATTTCACCTCCAAATACGGAAAGGTTTTTTCACAGTAAGAGCTGTGAAAATGTGGAACAGACTCCCTCCAGAGGTGGTTCTGGCCAGCTCAGTAGATTGCTTTAAGAAAGGCCTGGATTCGTTCCTAAATGTACATAAAATAACTGAGTACTAAGATTTGTAGGTAAAGTTGATCCAGGGTAAATCCGATTGCCTCTTGGGGGATCAGGAGGGAATTTTTTCCCCTGCTGTAGCAAATTGGATCATGCTCTGCTGGGGTTTTTTGCCTTCCTCTGGATCAACTGTGGGTATAGAGTTGGGTGTATGGGATTGTATTGTGTTTTTTATTTTGTTTGTTTATTTTTTTTGTGGTTGAACTGGATGGACTTGTGTCTTTTTTCAACCTGACTAACTATGTAACTATGTACTTTAAAAAATTTATGTTTTCAACAATTAATATTCGATAATGTGCACTGTATAATTATTACATGTGTATATACAGTACATGTGATACATTTTAGGCTCCTGACTTTTACCAGCTTACCTGGACCAGAACAGTAAAGAGGTGTCTGTCCTGTGGGGGGCTACCACGGGCCCCAGGGTATTCCCAATCTATATCCAGACCATCAAAGTCATACTTTCGTAGGAACTCAATCACAGATTTAATAAACATTTCACGGTTCTTGAATGTTGAGACCATGGTAGTAAAACTATGCAGTGAGAAAAGACAGCAAATCTTGTAATACTAATGTATATTACAATCAGTGTGAATGTTTATTTTGCATTATTGTTATTTAAAAGGGAAAGTCTGACAAAAATGGCCCAGGTTTTGGTAGATGTTGTAGAATTAAACCATCTGAGGCCCCGTACACACGACCGAGTTTCTCGGCAGAATTCAGCCAGAAACTCGGTCGGAGCTGGATTCTGCCGAGAAACTCGGTCGTGTGTACACTTTTCAGCGAGGAACCCGTCGAGGAACTCGTCGGGCCGAAAAGAGAACATGTTCTCTATTTTCTCGTTAGTCAATGGAAAAAGTCGGCCCGCCGAGTTCCTCGGCGGCTTCCACACTGAACTCGACGAGGAACTCGATGTGTTTGGCACGTCGAGTTCCTCGGTCGTGTGTACGGGGCCTAACAGTTTTATTTATTTCTGCTGCACTCCAGAGGGAAAACTTCAGTGCTTGAGTTCTGCACATCTACTGCAGTATTTATCATGGGTAGGAAGGTCTCTCTCTTGATGTGGAATATATTTTACAATTATAGTAAATGCATCAGAAATATTGGCAGTACCCCATGGTAAGTGAAACAACCAAAACTTCCACATCTGTAGGAAGAGTACCAGGATTTTTTCGGAGAAATAATAAGGTTCACTGGCCCTTTATTAACCACTTAAGGACAGAGCCTCTTTTTTAGACTTGTTGGGCCAGATTCACAAAGACATACGACGGTGTATCTACAGATACACCATCGTATCTCTGACGTAAACTGGTCCTATCTATGCGCCTGATTCATAGAATCAGATACGCATAGATAGGGCTAGATCCGACAGTGTTACAATGTGTTACACTGTCGGATCTTTTTTTCAATTTAAAAATGGCGCCGAGGGCGTTCCCGCTGATTTACGATAAATAATATGTAAATCAGCGAGATACGCAAATTCACGAACGTACGCGGACCCGTCGCAGTGTTCTTACGTCGTTTCCGTAGCGGTTTTCCGTCGTATACTTACCCTTTCTTTTATCAGGCGCAGCCAATGTTAAGTATAGCCGACGTTCCCGCGTCGAATTTGAATTTTCCTACGTCGTTTGCGTACGCTGATTCACGAACACGCGCGTCGCAAGTCCCGCTCACATCGCAACCACTGACGTCCTAGTGACGTCAGTGGGAGCAATGCACGCCGGGAAATTCCCCGGACGGTGCCTGCGCATTTAAATCGGCGCGGGAACGCGCCTGATTTAAATATGACACTCCCCTAGCCGCGGAATTTGAATTCCGCTGGGGGATTTAGGATCCGCCGTCACAAGTTTGGAGGTAAGTGGTTTGTGAATTAGCCACTTGCCTCCTAAACTTGCGGGAGCGGATCTTAATTCACGTAGATCGAGCGGATCTATAGATCCGCTGAGCTACGTGAATCTGGCCCGTTGTTTACAAATTAAAACCAGTTTCTTGTGCTAGAAATTTACATATATATTTTATTCAGGCATCCTAGAGAATAAAATGGCGGCCATTGCAATACATTGTCACACCGTATTTGCGTAGCGGTCTTACAAGCAAAATGTTTTGGGAAAAAATGCACTTTTTTTATTAAAAAAATAAGGCAACAGTAAAACCAAGTTGTTTCTATATTGTGAAAGATAATGTTACGCTGTGTAAATTGATACCCAACATGTGGAATGTCGATGACTTTGGCACTTAAAAATCTCCATTGGGGACATTTATACAGGTTACCAGTTTTGAGTTACAGAGGAGGTCTAGTGATAGAATTGTTGCTCTCGCTCTAACGATCGGGGCGATACCTCACGTGTGGTTTGAGCACCGTTTTTATATGCAGGCGCGACTTACATATGCGCTCGCTTCTCGGTGCAAGCTCGGCAGGAGGGGGCGCTTTAAATGTATTTATTTTTTCTTATTTATTGTACCTTTTATTTTTAATTTTTACACTGTCATTTAAAAAACAAAAAATGGGTCACTTTTATTCCTATTACAAGGAATGTAAGCATCCCTTGTAATAGAAAAAAAAAGGATGACAGGAGCTCTTAAATGTGAGATCTGGGGTCAAAAAGACTTCAGATCTCAAATTAATACTAAAATGCAATAAAAAATGTAATATCATTAAAAAAAAATCCCCTTTAAGAGCATTTCACCCACCAATGCTATGGAGCTGAGCGGAGGCCATCTTTCCCTCATTCGGCATTTAGGCAGTGAGGGGAGAGGAACGGATCGGCTCCGTCGATACCGGCGGCTCTGGTAATCGACAGAGACGACCGGAGTGGGGCCCTTTCCCGCCACCAATAAAAGTGATCTTGCGGCAAATCTGCAGCAGAGACCAATTTTATCTCAAAGAGAAACAAACGCCGTTCCTGCTACCTGCTGCCATAACAACATTATTTAACATCAAAGTACCGACGTACAGGTACGGCGATTACCTGTTTAATCTGTACTTACGGTGCAGTTCCAAAGTTCCATCCACCAATAGATATTAAAGTTTTCAAATCCTTGTTCCTAAGAAAATAAGATGATGATTGTTTAGGTGCTAAACCTGCATTGGTGTGATATTTGAATGCAGCATTTACATTTTCAATTATGCAATTACATAAAGAGTGTAACTAAAATGATATAATGAATCAGTAGAACAAGAAACCATTTTAATGCAATCCAAAACAAAGATAATCTGTTTACTTGAAGGGCACGTTGGCATGTTAACATAGCATTTGGTTGACTATTAACATTGGAGTTATACTGAATGTCTATGTCTGGTTGTGTCAGTATGGTACTGATTGTGTCTGCAGACATGTTGCTGGTTGCGTCAGTAAATTATTGGTTTTGCCTTTGCTAAAGGGTTTCTGGTTGTGTCAGTACAATACTGTGCGGACACAACTAGTACATCAGTACATAATACTGTTTTTACTTTGGCCATGGCTCTATCCAAAAAAATATATATTTTTTGTTGGAGTTGGAATATCACATTGAACTTTAAGTTAATTCTACAAGTTTGCCAAAATGTAATATATTTATATTACGTAATTTGTAATATTTTTCCATTTGTAGCAGATTGCTGAACTAAAGAAAAGGAGAAGAGAAACCTCTGCTGCTAGCAACCAGTCAGATGAGTAGCTACAATGAGCAGCTCAGTACAAATCAATGGATACACGTGCTCTACATGTTTCCTTAAGAGAAAAAATGACTCTTCCACACACTTACTGCTTCTTTAGGTTTTGTAAAGCTTCATATTTATCCATGTCATTCCACTCCAAAGTGGTGATTTCATTTTTAGACATTCCAGCAAAGGCATAGATAAGATGAGTACAGAGGCATGGGTCAATATTTTCAGACTTAAAACTTCCAAGTCCGGGTCTGTACTGTGCTGAGCTGCTGAAGTAACATATTAACTCATACGCAGAACCTATGTTTTAAAAAAGAGAAAGTACGTTTATGGTTAGCCTATGCTCCCCCTACCCCAGATGTCTGAAAAATATGAAATGTTAACAAGAATTTAAGGGAAAACTTCTAAAGCCCAAATAAGTTATTGGGTTCAGTTTTAGAACACCATACATCACCATGTATAAACACAAAAGTGGTCCATATAGTGAAAAGAGTTATTTACTTTAAGGTCAAGGTTAAGGACAAGTGGGCACTCTTTCCTTGTGGAGGAAAAGAGGTTTAACTTCCACATATGGAAAGGCTTCTTTGTAGTGAGAGTTGTGAAAAATGTTGAGTAGACTGCTTCAGGAACTAATTCTGACCAGCTCAGTAGATTATTTTAGAAAAAGAGCTAAATGCATTCCTTAACCACTTAAGCCCCGGACCTTTAGGCAGCTAAATGCCCAGGCCAGGTTTTGCGATTCGGCACTGCGTCGCTTTAACAGACAATTGCGCGGTCGTGCGACATGGCTCCCAAACAAAATTGACGTCCTTTTTTCCCCACAAATAGAGCTTTCTTTTTTTGAAAAAAATGCAATATTTTTTACTTTTTGCTATAATAAATATCCCCCAAAAACATATATAACAATTTTTTTTCCCTCAGTTTAGGCCGATACGTATTCTTCTACCTATTTTTGGTAAAAAAAATCGCAATAAGCGTTTATCGATTGGTTTGCGCAAAATTTATAGCTTTTACAAAATAGGGGATAGTTTTATTCTTTTTTTTTTTTTACTACTAATGGCAGCGATCAGCGATTTTTTTCGTGACTGCGACATTATGGCGGACACTTCGGACAATTTTGACACATTTTTGGGACCATTGTCATTTTCACAGGAAAAAATGCATTTAAATTGCATTGTTTATTGTGAAAATGACAGTTGCCGTTTGGGAGTTAACCACAGGGGGCGCTGAAGGAGTTATGCTTCCCCTAGTGTGTGTTTACAACTGTAGGGGGGTGTGGCTGTAGGTCTGACGTCATCGATTGTGTCTCCCCTATAAAGGGGATGACACGACCGATGCAGCCGCCACAGTAAAACACGGTGAAGCCGTGTTTACATACGGCTCTCCCCGTTCTTCAGCTCCGGGGAGCGATCGCGAGGGGGCGGCTAGAAACGAATAGCCGCGCCCTCGTCCTGGATCGCTCCCCGACGATTTCCGACCGCCGCATGTGGCGGGGGGGTTCCGATCGGACCCCCGACCCGCGGAAAGGCAGGGACGTACATCTACGCCCATATGCCTGTACGTGCCATTCTGTGGACGTACACAGGGCCGATCCTAGGCAGGGTTCACAGGGTGCTTTGCACCCAGGCGCCTGCAGAGATGGGGCGCCGAAGTGGCAGAGTTCTCCCCTCCCTCCTTCTCTCCTTGTTTGTGTCTGTCCAGAACTAGTGTTCTGGGCATAGGTGTGTGTCCATCCAGAACTGATGTGTCTCTGACCATCTCCTGTACTATGTCTGTAGTCTCCGACCATCTCCTGTACTATGTCTGCAGTCTCTGATCATCTCCTGTACTGTGTCTGCAGTCTCTGATCATCTCCTGTACTGTGTCTGCAGTCTCTCACCATCTCCTGTACCGTGTCTGCAGTCTCTGACCGTCTCCTGTATTATGTCTGTAGTCTCCGACCGTCTCCTGTATTAAGTCTGCAGTCTCTGACCGTCTCCTGTAGAATGTCTGCAGTCTCTGACCATCTCCTGTACTATGTCTGTCTCTGACCATCTCCTGTATCATGTCTGTAGTGTGTCTGGGGGTCTTTCTAACAGACTAGAAGCCCTCTCTGTGTCCATCAGAGAGGCCCCCCTCCAGGTTCCAATAAAGTACTCTGCTTCTCTTCCTGTGTTTTGTTTATTGTTAAGAGATAATGTAAGGATCCCAGGGGGGATCATCTCTGTGGTTGAGTCATTGCTATAGAAACATTTGTAAAGGGGAGGGGTTAGTAAAAAACAACGCCCATGTGGGGGCACCAGAAATATTTCTGCACCCAGGCGCCTGTGACCCTAGGATCGGCCCTGGATGTACATATACATGCGGCTGTCGTTAAGCGGTTAATGCAAAAAATATAACTGGATAGTAATATGTATAAGGAATAGCACCTGAAAGTTTGGTTTAGGGACTATTCCATTGCCTTCTGGGGGATCAGGAGGGAATTTATTTTTACCTGTTGGAGCAGATTGGACCATGTTTTATAAAAATCAGAGGGTGTTTTAATACATATTATGCAGACAATGTGTCACGGTTCCTACCGTGCCGTGCAGGCGGCCAGGCGGTATTGAACCTGGGACCTCTCTGTTGCTGCTTCAGTTCTTTGCATCTGAGCCACTCCTCAGTTTGATATTCTGCCTGCTTTCCATCTAAGCTTTACTTCGACTATCCTTTGGCAAATCCCTGTCAAGTCCCTGTGCACAGACTCACAGCCCAGGTAGCTTCTTACCTTGTTACAGTGAGCTGTGTGTATTTGCAAGGGTGAGCATACAACTTTGCATTATGGACTCCAACCAAGGTAAGCCCTTACACAATGGTTCACTGCTGACACAAACAGTACAGTAAACACACCATGATAAATGTCATATAGCCATTGCTATTGTGTATGCATATAGACAATACATGACTGCAAAGATGGTGCAAGGAATCAGCAGCAGTAAGATGCTTACTTTCTTTCTGTCTATATCTTTGCCTGCGCATCATTACCCAGACTGGCTTCACTTGGGTCATGCATGCATGGCTACTTGTAATCACCACTAGGGGTGCATGTGACAGGATGACAATGGAGGAGCACATAGTATATAGTGTTGGAAGACCATTAGCACCCGATATCACCCCAGAAAGTGCTTAAACAAGCATCTACATGGAAAAAACAACTTTATTAATTCAGTCGAAGTTGCACATTATAATTTTAAAGCTTACTGTAGATGTGATTTTGATGACTGAGTTTGCATCTACTATAAATTAGTAAATTACCAGAGGCTGCCAGAAACATTGCAGTCAGTGCTGGGCTTTCTCACCAGAAAGGCTAATACCATCTGCAACTAAACACCATGGCCTGGATTCACATACATTGGCGCATATTTATGCCGGCGTAGCGTATCTTTTTTAGGCTATGCCGGTGCAGTGCAGAGCGCCAAGCACAGTATTCACAAAACACTCGCTCCCACTCGCTGTTAAAGATATGCTGGGTTTCCTCGGCGTAAGCCAGCGTAGGTGGTAGTGGGCGTGAGCCATGCTAATGAGGCGTGACCCCATGCAATGATGGGCCAAGCGTCATAGAATTACTTAAAACGAACGGCGCATGCGCCGTCCCGTGGACGTATCCCAGTGCGCATGCTCAGAATCACGTCGAAACTACTCCCTAAGTTACGACGGATCACTGCCTACGACGTGAACGTAACCTACGCTCAGCCCTATTCACGTACTACTATGTAAACGACGCAAAATACGACGGCTGTTCCCTGGTCCATACCTTTGCTTGAGTTGCGCCTCATAGATGGGGAATAACTATACGTCGGACGCAAGCCTTACGCAAACCGCGTATATTATGTGCCGGGCGCAACTACGTTCGTGAATCGACGTATCTCCCTCATTTGCATATTTGCAATGAGGCGGCCAGCGTAAATATGCACCCACGGTACGCCGGCGTAGGAAAGTTACGTCGGTCAGATGAAGCCTATTTTCAGGCGTATCTAGTTCTGTGGGCACGGCGCACAGATACGACGGCGCATTGTTACACTTATGCGGCGTATATCGAGATACGTCGGCATAAGTGCTTTGTGAATCCGGGCCCTAGTTTACAACTTATATTAAATATTTACTTAAAAATACAGGTCATATACGTGTGTGTGTGTATATATATATAACTGACCATAAACTAAGTTTAATTTGAAACTTACCTAGCTGCACGCTAAGCATCAATGCAAACCCTAAAGAAAAAAGAAAAGAAAAATTGTTTATACAATATTATATATATATTATAAAGTATATGTGCTAATTTATTTTCAGTAACTTCAGGCTATTAGGCTTATTTGTTACAGTCACTAAAGTCACATTATCAAAAATTTCAAATTGGTAGGCTTTATGACAGAAGAGACTCTGTGGGGCTGATTAACTAAAGGCAACTAGCCTCTATACACTACAAGTGCAGTTGTTCCAGAGCTTAGTAAATGAGGGGAAACTCTGCTGACTTCTATCATCCAATCATACGCAGGCAAAAATGCTGTTTTTTTTTTTTGTTTGTTTCATTTTCCTTGCATGTGAAGTGAAGCTTTACGTCATTTAAGCTCTGGAGCCATTGCACTTGCAAAGTCCACAGTCTATTTATCTTTAGTAAATCAACCCCTGCATGTCTCTCTTCTGCCATGACACCTCTTTTCCTAACTGCTAACATTGGGGGTTATTTACGAAAGGAAAATCCACTTTGCACTACAAGTGCAAACTACAAGTGCAAAGTACAAGTGCAAAGTACACTTGAAATTGCACTGAAAGTGCACTTGGAAGTGCAATCGCTGTAAATCTGAGGGGTAGATCTGAAATAAGGGTAAGCTCTGCTGATTTTATTATCCAATCATGTGCAAGCTAAAATGCATTTTTTTTCCTTGCATGTCCCCCCTCGGATCTACAGCGACTGCACTTCCAAGTGCACTCTCAGTGCAATTTCAAGTGCACTTTGCACTTGTAGTTTGCACTTGTTGTGCAAAGTGGATTTGCCTTTCTTTCTAATTATGTAGCTGGACAGTAAGGAAGACAAAAGATGCCAGACCAAGAAGAAGAATGGGAGAAGATGTCAGCAGTGGTGACAAGGGGGTGCACAGACATTGCATCTCTAAAGGAGAGCATTTTTTTTTAGAAGGAACATAAGTGTGCCCACATTTTAAAGTGTTCTGTGCATACTTGCACATTAAGGCAAGAGCTTTGGGAAGCAAGAATAACGACAGTTCTGCTTTAAAAAGTAGTGATGGTCACTAACATAATTTAGTTCAGGCTTTATCTTTGATTAGCTTAGAAAAGTTAAGGTAAAGAAAGATAACTGATGATTGCTTTGCTTTAGGTTACTACACTATGCCTTATTAAATAAAATATATTTTTCGGAATCTGTTCTCTTTCTTTAACTTAGAGCAAGTGATTGCACTCAAATTGTTATTCTATTGAAAATGTTATTTAAATAGTACTAAAACTATTACTTTTGTCCAGTTTTCCTATAATTTCCTATCGTATTAAGTCCACACTACTGAGTGACTGCATGACACCAGTTAACACTTACCGGCAAGGAGTACGAGCCTGGCCATTTTTGCACTCAAACAAAGGTTGGTTGCCTTTTTATACTTCATACATGGCATGCTGAAGTCATGCAAAGGAAATATTGAAAAACCTACCTATTACTTAACAAATATGTTTTGGCCTACGGGTTGGCACCTAGCTGTTGACCTTATCAGTGTAGCAAATCTTGATACCTATTTTTGAAGTGACTACATGAGATATAAATAGACAGACCACATAATGAGCATAATATGTTCTCAGTCCATGTTTCTTGTCAGGGGGTAGAGGGGAATGAATTATTTATTTTTTCTATTATTACCTATGACTATTGTTTAATCAAAGTTGATAAGATCTGTCTAAAATTTACCATGAAGTGCAGCCAAAAATAATATTCATCTATGGAATAGTAGTAGGCAAGTGAAATTAAATACAAAGTCAAGGAGATCTAATGATATCAAAGTCACAAAGATAGTGAACATGTGTAGTGGATTTATAGGTGTGATGAATTGCAACACTGAGGCAATTGCCAACCTCAAGAGGTGGCATCTTCTTACTCAGCAAGTAGTTAATGGGGTTAATGTAAAATGTGAAGGGGGTTAATCAGGATGAGACTCTACTTATTGTCAGACTTTGTATTATTTAAAGAGGGATCAAGGTCTTCACCTAGTAACTACAGGTCTGTACATTTCACTTCTATATTGGAAATGATCTGTGAGGGTTGATAACAGTCCGCATACAATGGTATCACCCAGAATATCAGAAGCTAGCATTGATTTACAAATTAACATATTTGTCAAACTAATCTACTTTAGGATTTAATAGCAGGTAATTCTGAGACCACCCCAATATACTAATTGCTGCAGTGCAGATAGAGGTAACCAGACTGAGAGGAATGTGTTTAACATACCATTCCCTTTAAAGTGAAAACACACACACACAACAAATCAATCTAACAAAGTCCTAATCATTTTTAGACGTCGTCCTCAGGTCTTTTGGTGTGTGGGCATGCGCACCTTGTTTTGAATTGATTATATTACCAAAAAGAGGAACAAATAATTCAGATATAAGAGGCCATTTTTCAATTGAGATACTTTAGGACAGCCATTTTCAACCAGGGTGCCCAGGCACCCTAGTGTGCCTTGAGGTTTCATTAGGGGTGCCTTGGCAAAATGTCTAAAAAGTGCCCAAAAATTATATACAAGCCAGCGTGTGGATGAAGGCTGCTTTTTAGTTACACTAAGTCACAGGTTTTCGTTGTGCACCATTGCAACCTTCTAGCGTCCTAATGGCCAATAGCATCATCAGTTGATAAATAGGATATCAGTCGCCTGCATGGCATCCTTGTTTTGACCCTCCCCTGCCCCTCTACATCAGCATTGGGTGTCACATTAGCTGAGGGAGAAGACAAACATGTTTGTGTGGTTAAAATTCTCATGCTTGTTTTTGAACTTTGTGTGGCTGGCCCGTGCATGCGAGGTTTGGAGCTGCTCTTGTGTTTTTCCCATTGTATTTTTTTTCTATTGCTAAAAGAGTGAAGGCAGTATTCCATCTGGTTGTTTTTTTTTATTTTGTTTTGAAAACTATGAAATATCTCCCTCACATTTGTATCTAAATGTTTGTCTCATGTTTTAGTCTTCTAATTGTTTGCATGTAGTAACATGAATATGTTAGAACCCACCGCAGCGGCCCTCCTATGCGTTGCGGCTGTTGTATTTTTGTAGGAACGTGAAAGAGTTACAAAGGGTTTAGTTGTTGTCTGTCTTATGGAAGGTCAGTGACAGTTTACCAATGTACACAAATGTTGTATTGTTTTCCATTCTTTGCAGGTTGAAGGTGAAGATAGAGTAATAACTTTTGTTTATAAGTATCTTTTCAGGGCCAAGGAGTTTCTGAAAATGTATGTACAGAGAAAGCAGGTGTATGTAGATAGCTGTACACATGCATAAATACACACGTCCAAAAGAAGGTAAAAGTATCATAAGCTGTTTCATTGTTTCTTTTTTCTGCACCATTCTAAACTCTGCATCTCTTCCTCCAGTTTGTAATGAGAAAGAAAATAGGGAGATAATGGTGAGAATGACAATTTTTAAACCAACAATACTTACCTCTCTAGTTCTAAGTTTGTGACCTAGTGGGATGGAATGTTCCACGACTGTCTTTCTTTGATGAAATTTGAATCAGCAAGCAGCAATCCGGTGAGAGAGGCTCCCATCCCAGATGCTAAGAACCTTTTTGTCAATGGTTCCAGTTATTACACCCAAGATGGTAAGCCACGCACGGGTTATGCAGTGACAACAGTCATTGAGTTCCCACATGTCTGGGTTATCACCATATAAGGTTTGTTTGGGGGTCAACCAAAAACAGGGTTGTACTTTCCTCAGTAACTGTCACCTACATTCTCAGCTGATGAGGTAGGTGCAGTCACTGTAATATGAACTTCAAACGTTCCACCACAAGGTTCATCAGTCCCTCCTGGACCCTGACACAATAACAGGTTTACATTCTTTCCAACCAGGTGACTGGGTCGTTGTAAAGAAGCTTAAGGGAAGAGACAACTGGATTCACACCAGCCACTGCGAGAAGCTGCTCAGCTACACCAAAGCATGAGGTGTATTTTTGTTTATTTATATTTTTAGTTTGGTGTATTTTCCAACTAGCTAAGAAAGCGAACAGGACCAATTGCTGGGTCTACTCTGAATCTCCACAAGCTTTAGTATTCCATCGATGACAGCGGTACATGCTATATATGATGTTCATATTGGTATGTGGAGTTTTGAAAACTCCAAACAGACACTTGTCAATAGATATTAACAATACATTTCTAGAGGGTAAAAATGTGTTATAGTTTTAACAATAGCTCTGGTTCTTGCCAGTTTGGGTATCGGGACAACTAGATAACCCACGAGTGTGCTTCAACTTTAGTTTGGTTTTTATGTGGGACTACTGCTTATAAAGTAATTCCCCCTAATGCAAGAGATTCATGAATCCTGGTGAAACTCGTCCCAGCATCTTATGTTGCAGCCGATCGTGAGTATCTGATGGCGCGAGAGAAGGTAAGAATGGCAGGAACAGCTAGAAGGGAATTGTTCGCCAGCTCCGACCAGGTCTGGGCATGGTTTCCTGCTTGTACAGGGTGGATGCTTGAGCTTATGAAACGATTGAGCAATTTCTCATCCAGTGTGGATGGGATGTTCAATGTAACTGTTGAAGCTTAAAGGAAGATCCCACAGGAACAACAACAGATCAAGACCCTTCTATTAAAAGATGGCCCATGATTATCTGTTGTCAGGGGTCAAGTCCTGGGGGAAAAAGTGTGGGAACTCCCACCCAAGATCCACTCCCCCACCAAAAAAAAAAGATACGCTCATATGCATATATATTTCACAGAAGATACAGTGCAACATTTTTTGTAAAGTGCCAGTTTAAAAAAATAAAATAAGTTAACTTGTCAAACTAACAGAATAATCACCACAATGGGTGATGATGATCTTTACTTACAGTTCTGAAGACTTGCTCAACTTAAGTAGAAGACTTGGCTCATCCTTGACTCAACGATCAGTGCTGTGCTGGGCTCAGGGTGCTGGCTGGCTGGTCAATATATATATATATATATATATATATATATATATATATATTATAGCAGGGTACAAAAAGGGCTTTTGAACACACAGTGTCAGGGCAGAGTGCGTGTGACTGTGTGAGGAGAGGAGACGTGGGCTCACCCTAGTGTTGCTATGTGACTCTGCCTCCGCGTGATGTCACACGCAACTGGCTGCGTACTGAAGGACAGGTGGCAGGCGAGGTCGGAGCCTGGAGGAGGAGCTCCGAGTCTGCTCGGCTCAGTTCGCCTGCCCCTAAAAGCAGGGCCGGACTGGGACTAAGAACCAGCCCTGGGAAAAAAAGCCCATAGCATTTTTATACCAGCCCAACAGTAATTTTCTTGTTCATGAAGGGAAAACCATGTATTTTAAAGCACATTTGAAGAGTGTATTATATATAGCCATGGCATGTGGGTCCTGCTGGGAACCAACCATGGCATGTGGGTCTGGCTGGGAGCCGACCATGGCATGTGGGTCCTGCTGGGAGTCAACCATGGCATATGGGTCCTGCTGGCCTATAGGCCATGGGCAGCTCCCAGGAGGAATCACAGGCCATGAGTAGCAGGACCCACATGTCAGTGGCCAGCAGGACCCACAGGTCAGTGGCCAGCAGGATACACAGGTCAGTGGCCAGATCCCAGCAGGACCCACAAGCTTCGGACCTCTGGGTCCTGCTGGCCACTGACCTCTGGGTCCCGCTGGGAGCTGGCTGTGGACCTGTGGGTCCTGGTGGGAGCTGGCTGCGGACCTGTGGGTCCTGCTGGGAGCTGGCCTGTGGGTCCTGCTGGGAGCTGGCCACTGACTTGTGGGTCCTGCTGGCCACTGACCTGTGGGTCCTGCTGGGAGCGGACAATAGTCTATGGGTCCTGCTGGTCATGGCATGTGGGTCCTGCTGGGAGCCGACCATGGCATGTGGGTCCTGCTGGCCTGTAGGCCATGGGCAGCTCTCAGCAGGAATCACAGGCCATGGGCAAGGTAAATGAGGTGTATGGGGGGCAAATCTCTCACCTCAGTGCTCAGCAGCAGCCGGACAGGTCCTATCTTCCCCCTTCTCCACGGCTTTCTTCCTCCAGTCCTGAGGGGTGGGTGATGATCTTGCTCCACAGTACTGTTACTGTACTGTCTGCAGCCACCACCAGCCAGCAGCGGTGCACCCAGGCCAGCCACATCACGTGGTGTTTTTACACAGTGTCCAGCCAGGCAGAGGCAGGCAAAATATCAGACGATGGGAATTGTAGCACCGCACGTAGACTGGCTGTGCTGCTCTCCTCAGACTGACTCCACCAACGGAGCAGGGAGCTTGAGCTGCAGACTACAACTCCCATAAACAACAGTGGCGGCCCGGGCCCGTCACGTGACATCACCTGACAGACTGAATAGTGATGGTGAGTCATTCAGCGGGCGGACACTCGTATAGCCTCAGCGACAGCCGGCGGCCATTGTTTTGGTGCCTGACAGTTACTTGAGTCGAGTCCTTTACTATGTGGCGATTCTGCTTGGCTGCTCTAATCCTGCAAAGGGAACGGCGTTCCTGCTGAGAAAAAAGTGCAGGGACGCCGTTCCCACGCATTCCCGCAGGACTTGAGCCCTGTCTGTTGGCATCCAGGGGGGGTTTCTGTGAATTCATAGATAAAGATAGTTGAACCTGGATCGGGAATACTAGTGACATATGAATTAGGTTAGATCCCTTTAAGACAACAAAAGAACTGAAGAACAAAGTCTACAAGTAAAGCCATGTTTTCCTTTTTATCCGGTTAACGACCGGCTCCTGCACATATACGTCAGCAGAATGGCATGGCTGGGCAAAGTGACGTATATTTCTGTCACTTTAAAATTCCCGCCGCGCGGGCGTGCATGTGCCGCCGGCGGCACGTGCACGCTCCTGCCGTAAGCTCCGTGACCATGCCCGTGGGACCCTTCGGTCACAGAGCTGCAGAATGAGGAGAGGCAAGTGTAAACAAGCCTCTCCCCGTTCTGCCTAGTGACACTGTCACTGATCGTCTGCTCCCTCTCATCAGAAACAGCGCTCAGTGACGTGTCACTCGTAGCCACGCCCCCTTACAGTTAGAATCATTCCCTAGGACACACTTAACCCCTTCAGCGCCACCTAGTGGTTAACCCCTTCACTGCCAGTGTCATTTTCACAGTAATCAGTGCATTTTTATAGCACGGATCGCTGTAAAAATGACAATGGTCCCAAAAATGTGACAAAGATGTAGATGCTATAACTTTTCTGCAAGCCAATCAATATACGCTTATTGCATTTTTTTTTTACCAAAAATATGTAGAAGAATACGTATTGGCCTAAACTGTGGAAAAATTTTGTTTTTTATTGTCTTTTGGGGATATTTATTATAGTAAAAAATATTGCATTTTTTTCAATATTTATTTATAGTGCAAAAAAATTAAAACCGCAGAGGTGATCAAATACCGCCAAAAGAAAGCTCTATTTGTGCTGAATCGCAAAAAGTCCTCTGGTCTTTTGGCAGCCAAATGGTCCGGGGCTTAAGTGGTTAAGGACTCATATGGACTGTAGTGACTGATCCATTTCTAGGTGTAAGCATATGACAAAAGAGGAGAGACTGTTGTGTAAATTTTATTAAGATGTATTTAATATGTATTGTCACTGTGTCTCCGAGTGTTAGTTCTCCTGCAGCCAACTCTAATGAGCAGACTGGGGCAGACTGATGCTGGTTGAGTCCCGTCTGGTAGTGGAAAGCTTCCTGAGGTTGCAGAGAGCGTCCATGATTTCAAGGCCAACCATGCAGCTTTCTTTGTCTAACTGAAGATGATGGCATACAGGTACAGGGGGCGGGAAATCATACACACTTCCCTTGCCCAGACACGCCCATAAGACTCCCCTAGTCATTGTTCTTTGGTTGTTGTATAACTCTTCCTGCTTGCCTGTGCTTGATTGGCTGATTTGTGAAGCCACCAAGATTTATTGTTATATATTCATATTGCTCTGATGATCAGCAGGTCAGTTGGTTGAGCTGTGGACATGGGTGTAGGAACCCTTACAAATCTGGGGAAGACAGCATTTTTACTCGCCAATACCCACCCCTCTCATGTACATACTACCCACCCCTCTCATGTACATACTACCCACCTATACGGTATAGGTGGGTAGTATGTACATGAGAGGGGTGGGTATAGGTGGGTAGTATGTACATGAGAGGGGTGGGTAGTATGTACATGAGAGGGGTGGGTATTGGTGGGTAGTATGTACATGAGAGGGGTGGGTAGTATGTCCACAAGAGGGGTGGGTATAGGTGGGTAGTATGTACACGAGAGGGGTGGGTATTGGTGGGTAGTATGTACATGAGAGGGGTGGGTAGTATGTACACAAGAGGGGTGGGTAGTATGTACACGAGAGGGGTGGGTATAGGTGGGTAGTATGTACATTAGAGGGGTGGGTATTGGTGGGTAGTATGTACATGAGAGGGGTGGGTAGTATGTACACAAGAGGGGTGGGTATAGGTGGGCAGTATGTACATGGTAGGGGTGGGTATAGGTGGGTAGTATGTACATGAGAGGGGTGCGTATAGGTGGGTAGTATGTACATGAGAGGGGTGGGTAGTATGTACACGAGAGGGGTGGGTAGTATGTACATGAGAGGGGTGGGTATAGGTGGGTAGTATGTACATGAGAGGAGTGGGTATTGGTGGGTAGTATGTACAAGAGAGGGGTGGGTAGTATGTACAAGAGAGGGGTGGGTAGTATGTACAAGAGAGGGGTGGGTAGTATGTACAAGAGAGGGGTGGGTAGTATGTACAAGAGAGGGGTGGGTAGTATGTACAAGAGAGGGGTGGGTAGTATCGAATACACCACTGATGCATTAGTGACCAGTGCCAGTTATTTAACCCCTTTGTGCTGCATTAGTGGCACTGGTATCAGAGTTTATGAACCCTTTGATGCTGCACCATAAATGCAGCACAAGGGGGTTAATTAACTGGTCACAAATGCAATAACCCCCTCCATGCTGCATATTTCAAATACCAATGTAAACCCCCCCCCAAAGAGTTAAACACTTCAGGCAGGTTGACACAGCTAAGCCACTGTGACAACAGTGATTTAGGTTACGTTTTTAGCTTAGAAAACTTACCTGCACTTTTGCAGGGGCTTCACTGGCTCCTCACAGCAGCACTCTCCTCGGCTCTTTCTTCCCGCCTCCCGGTCTGTGAATGACATCACGCCGGGCGGGACTAGGAAGCTCCTGTCGGGCGGAGAACACTCTGCCTGAGTCAGGCAGCCTGACAGGGAAGTGAATGGTCCGTGATTCACTCACAGCACACTCGCACCGCTCTGCTGCAGACAGTGTACCGGCGGCCGGCAAGGCTGTCTTCAGCAGTGCGGAACAAGCGGTATCCTTAGCCTCCCTTACCCCCCTCAGTCGGCTCCTGGCAGGTTCAGCAACTGTCGGCCTGGCAGGTTCAGCAACTGTCGGCCTGGCCGCTCCGCCTCCACCTCCCCTACAGCGCAGCCCGCTCATGCTGCCAGCTTGTTGGACACTGACTGGACGAGGCTCGGCGGGTGGGGGGGATTTTACCATACCTGTCCCCCCCGCATTATTATCTGGGGGGGATCCGTCCCCCCCGGTTCCTACGCCCATGGCTGTGGACCTAAGGATGTGAGGACAGTGACAATGTCTGTTTACTTGGGAAGATACAGAAAAAACAGGGTCGTACTAAGATGCATTATACCATTATACCAAAAGGTTGAAAGTGACATGGATAACGTGTAGCGTATAGTTGAATTTTACGGTGGGGGTGGTGTGTTCAGGGTGATACCGTATGCAGTGTTAGTTTTACCCCACACATAGCTTTTTGCTTTTAGGCTAAAAAGTTAAATTTTGGTCTCATCTGACCAGAGCACCTTCTTCCACATGTTTGCTGTGTCCCTCATATGACTTCTCACAAACTGCGAACAGGACCTGTTATGGATTTCTTTCAACATTGGCTTTCTTTTTGCCACTCTTCCATAAAGGCCAGATTTGTGGAGTGCACAGCTAAGCATTTTCATGTGGACAGATTCTCCCACCTGAGCTGTGGATCTCTGCAGCTCCTCCAGAGTTATCTTGGGCCTATTGGCTGCTTCTCTGATCAATGCTCTCCTTGCCCGGCCTGTCAGTTTAGGTGGAGGTGTCTTGGTAGTTTTGTAGTTGTGCCATACTATTGAACAGTGCTTTGTGAGATGTTCAAAGTTGGGATTTTTTTTTTTATAACCTAACCCTGCTTTAAACTTCTCTTCTTATCCCTGACCTGTCTGGCGTGTTCCTTGGCCTTCGTGGTGCTGTTTGTTCACTAAGGTTCTCTAACAAACCTCAGAGGGCTTCACAGAACAGCTGTATTTATACTGAGATTAAATTACACACAGATGAACTCTATTTATTAATTAGGTGACTTCCGAAGGCAATTGGTTCTACTAGATTTTAGTTAGGGGTATTAGAGTAAAGGGTAATGGGGTGATACTGCGCTGGTCTATAAAGGTGTGGAATTGATATTGATGTAGATGTTGAAACAATGCCACAAAGTATTAGAATCAGAATATATGATAAGTGCTGCTGCAGCAAAAAAAATGGCAGATAAAACATCAACAGAATATAAATAAAAATTAAGCTGCGCTGCGCGAACAGTGAATCAAATATGGTGATCAGTATGCCAACATAGATTATATTACATATAATGCTGGTAAATGCGTGACAACCATACAAATAGTGATGATCAAAAGTTCATATGAAAGAAAACTTGAGTAAAGTGACATGTGCATGCATGAACCTCAGTGCAAAAACACATGTAATAAATCCCCAAAAGGGACCAAAGGGAGGAGCGGCGTGCTGACGTCACCATTTGTGTACCTTCACTGCCATCCGGAAGGACGAGCGGTACGAGAGAGCCGGCCGGCTAAATATTATAACAACAAACGCCCATTGTTTTTTGCTAAAATGTGAGTGCAACTGACGTTTTATTAAATCACCTTTTATCTGCAATACTGCTCTATGTTGTTTTTTTTCCCTTTCTGGATCATTATCCGTGTGGTGACCTGTTGGAGAGTTACATTGTGAATACTGAGGTGGAGATCTTTTTGCTGGATTGACTGAGAATCAACAGGGCTGATGAGCCAAATGTGCACATGATCTCTTTCACTAGGGATCCACTCAATTTGGTAAGCAGATTAGAGATAGGAGGTGGAGGCTTTCATCTATTCTGTTATACAGACACAGTTTCCTGGGATATTTTCAGCACTTTCCTGTGACTTGCATTTGAATTTGCACAGAGATTGGACATTTTATGAACTTTTTTGGGGGGATTTATTACATGTGTTTTTGCACTGAGGTTCATGCATGCACATGTCACTTTACTCAAGTTTTCTTTCATATGAACTTTTGATCATCACTATTTGTATGGTTGTCACGCATTTACCAGCATTTTATGTAATATAATCTATGTTGGCATACTGATCACCATATTTGATTCACTGTTCGCGCAGCGCAGCTTCATTTTTATTTATATTAGAGTAAAGGGGGCTGAATGCAAATGCACACCACACTTTTCACTTTTCAGCATGCCGGCACCACTATGTATTTACCACATGCAAATTTTTTTTATGAATTGACTTTCACTCCTTAAGACGTGACCCCCCCCCAACTAGTGACGAACTACAGGACCCAGCATGAACCCCTCAGAGCTGAAGATGTGAACCCCCGCCCCCAAATAGTGAAGATCTACAGGTGCCAGCATAGATCTGTGAAATCTATAGGATCACACTCTAGATTTCACAGGTTCATGCTGGGAGTTTCAAATTTGAGGGGTCTCACTCTTAGATCACAGGGGTTCATGCTGGGACAGGTAGTCCTTTACTTTGTGGGGTGTGACCTCCCCAAAAGTAAGGACTACAGGTCCCAGCATGACCCCCCCCCCCCAAAGCTGAAGATGTGAGACCCCCCCGCCACCCAAATAGTGAAGAACTACAGGTGTTAGCATAAAACTGTGAAATCTATGGGATCACACCCTTAGATCTCAGGGGTTCATGCTGGGTGTTGTAGTCCTTCAAATTTGGGGGGGGGTCACAGCTTTAGATATTAAGTGACCCCTAAAAGTGAAGGACTACAGGTCCCACCATGAACCCCTCAGAGCTGAAGATGTGACCAGGAGGGGGGGTCCCTGAATGGCAGTTTGGAAATGTGGTCACCCTAGTCACCCTTCAGGGGTGATACCCTCCAGGAAGTATTATTTAATCCAGATTTCCACAGGCCCTCAGCCAAGCACAGACTGAGGCTCAACACAGCTTTCAGATACACATAGGTAGATTCACGTAGATTGGCTTAAATTTAGGTCGGCGTAGCCTAGTGAGTTTACACTACACCGGCCTAATCTGTAGAGCAAAGTTGATGATTCACCAAGCATTTGCGCGCCAATGTGCGCCGGCCAAACCTAAAGTTGGAGGCTTAAGCCGGTGCAAGTGGAAGTGGGTGTCAACTTATGTAAATGATTGTCTGAGCGTGGTGCAGTGGCTTACGCCCGGCCAAACTGCATGCGCAGTGATGTTTTAGCCAGAGCGCTTTCTTGTGCGCATGCGCGCATCTAGGTCGGCCGAACTTCCTGTTGTAGGCAGGCCTATTGGCTAGGCTCGAGTGTACAAGTACGGCCAGACATGCATCCGGTCGATGCAAAATTACATCCTGCTTCCCCCCCCTGAGCTTGGTAATTTTGCCCCTGGCTTTTACAGTAACGATGTCTGATCCCGTGGCTGCTTCCGTGGCTGGTCCCGTGGCTGCTCCTGTCACCCACAGGAAAAAAAAATTCTCCCCGGGAGAGGGCTTTTATTATTGATGCGATGGAGGAGTTTCATGAGTCCCTCCATGGCCCTTCCAGCCGGAATACCACCCGTGCCAGGAGGCAGGAGATATATGACACCATTGCCACCAGGGTCAATGCCCTTGGCAATGTCCCCCGCCTTGGAAAACATATTTAAAAAAAAGTCAATGACATGCGGCTTCGGGTGCGGGAGAAGGTTGCCAAAATTCGGAAGCACCGGACTGGCACTGGCCCACCCTGTGCTGTCGAGCTGACCCCAGAGGAGGAGAGGATCGCCCGGTGTCTGCACAGGGAGCAGGTGGAGGGCATTGAGGGGTTTGATTCCCGGGAAGATGTCTTGAGGACAGGTAAGTGTGTTTTATATTTCCTATCTGGTGTGTAACATGTGTGGGTGGGGGAAGGGAACATGTGACAAGTGTGTGGGTCCCCCAACATCCAGCATATGGGGGATATTGCTGGGCATATGAGGAAGATCTCACAGGATTCTGGACATTTGAGGGAGGCTGTGCAGGAATTGAGCTGTAACAGCTCTGCTGTAGCCACCTGTATGGTCGACCTGGCCACCAAGGTGGATTGCCTTTGTGAGGCAGTAAATCAAAATACCTCTGCCATACAGGAGGAGGGGAGACGGAGGCAGCGGAGTGAGAGGGCCAACCTCACAAGGCAATTGAGGATGCAGGCCCAGACCAACCTGGTCCTCACCAGGATCGCCGCTGCCTTGGAAGCCAGGCAGCCGTCACCTGCAGATGTGCCACCGCCCGATCTCCCACCCCCCCACCACCCCAGGCTCCGCCCAGGCAGCTGAGGAGCCAATCATCTGCCACAAGGCGCAGCCAAAGAAAGGCTAAATTAAAGCCTTTTTTTTTTGGTTTCCCTTTGCTCAGGTGATGAGTGTTTTTTAGTTTTCTTTGTTTAGGTGATGAGTGTTTTTTTTTTTTTACTCAGGTGATGAGTTTATTATTTTTGTTCTTTGCTCAGGTGATGAGTGTTTTTTTGTTTTACTCAGGTGATGAGTTTTTTGAGTTATTTCTTCCAGCACACGGTGAGGAGTGCTGCTTCAGTGTGACTGGTGTGTGAATGGGGGGGGGGGGTGTCACTCCTGCTGGCAAAGGGGTGTCACCCTCTGCCGTGTGAAAGGTGTATGAATGTACAGTGACATAATTGGAGCCTTGGCATGGCGTTGCTGCTCCCAAGTCCCGTCCGGTGCCCTTGGGTCTAATCCAATTAGATGAGGATGAGATGTGTCTGTGCTAGGGACCACAGTGGTGTGCATGCGTGCATTCTCATTGTGACATGATTAATGTGTGTTTTTAACGTGTAAATATGTCTTCTGTGAGGCGTCTTCTGATTGCGGCTCCCACAGCAGACGGGGTACCCTCGGTTAGGGGGGGAACGTCTGGTTGGGGGGTCAGGTCATCACGTATGTCAATCTCCGGGCCCTTTCTCACTTGGTAGTTGTGCAGCATGCAACATGCACCGATGATCTGGCACATAAAGTTTGGGGCATACAACAGGGTACCCCTGGCATCGGAAACGGGACTTCAGGAGGCCAAAGGTGCGTTCCACCACTCCACGGGTACGTGCATGTGCTTCATTGTATCTTTGCTCTCCTGGGGTTTGGGGAGTCCGGTATGGAGTCAGGAGATGGGGTCCAAGTGCATATGCAGAGTCACCTGGAAGGGAAAAGACAGGAGGATGTTAGTCGTGCATGTGCCCCTCATGATGTCTGCATCATGGGGGGGGTCAGTCATACCTGACACCCATGTCACTCACCAACCAGCCAGTTGTCCCCATACATGTTCTGTTCAAAATCTGTTGGGATGTCGCTTTGACGGTATATGAAGCTGTCATGGCTGGATCCTGGGTGTTTGGCACGGACGTGCCATATGAGGCATTTGGCATCTGCTATCACCTGTACATTGATTGAATGCCAATGCTTCCTATTGCGGTATATGTGCTCTGTCTCACGGGGGGGCCGTAGTGCCACATGTGTGCAATCAATGGCCCCCACGGTGCGTGGGAATCTGTCAATTCTATAGAAATCCTCCATTGCCTTCTGCTGCAGATGCTGCTGGGTGGGTCTGACAATGTGGTGGGACATGCATCTGAGGATTGCGGGGACAACCTGGTGCACACATCTGCTCCTGCTGGTTTGTGACATCCCAGCCAAATTTTCACTTGTTCGCTGAAAAGATCCACTGGCCAGGAAATGCAGTGTTGCTAATACCTTGATCAGTGGCTGCACTGCGGTGTGTTGGGCTGGTGAGGTCATCCTGCAGGGTTCTGGTTAAATCCAGGATGGCTTCACGGCTGAATCTGTAGATGCGATACACCTCTGCTTCCCCCATGGCAAAGACGTTCATGCGCGTTCGGTTGATCCGCTCCCCTTCCCTCCTACGAGTCCGTGGACCCATTAGTAGTGCTAGGAGCACGCCTGCCCCTGGCATGTTGGCACACAGATCTGTATTGTCCTGCAAGTGTGGGTGCTCGGCTTGCTCAGCTAGTCCGTAACGCTGCTGCTGTAGCTGCTCTCCAGCTGACCTGTGTCCTGGTGCAAAGTTATTCCACCTTTTTGGTGGAATAACTTTAGGCCTGATGTAACACTTGATTGCACCGGGCTTAGCCTAAGTCTGGCGCACTTTCATTCGCGAATCGCCGTATCTACGTAATTTGCATATTTAAATAGGAAATCAATGCAAGCGGAAGATGCGTCGCGCCTAAATATGCGCCCGGCTTAGAAAAGTTGCATCGGTCGGAAAAAGCCTATTTTCAGGCTTATCTTGTTCTGTGGGTACGGAGCAAAAGCGCGCCGGCGCATATCTACACCTACGCCGCCTATCTGGAGATAAGCCGGCCTAACTCTTTGTGAATCTACCTAACAGTCTTCATCCAAAAACACTCTGAGCAAGTCTCTCAAACATTTATTTTTTCTCTCAGCTACCTTCTGGGTGTCCCTTCCATGGATTGGCTGAGAGTAAATAAATGTTGATTGACCCTCCTACACTATTCTCTAAAAACTTTTTCAAGAAATAGGCAGGAGTAACCAACCAAGGGGCAGGACAACACACACACACCTGTTCAAAATTCCTAGGCAGGTGTGAAAAAATGCTGTAAATTATAGAAGTGGTAATAGTTTATTTTAATCGATTAACAAAATGAAAAGTAAATGAAGAGAAGAAATTTCCAAATCAAATCAAAATCACCCTTTGTCTTCAAAATAGCATCAATCTTTCAAGGTACACTTGCACACAGTTTTTGAAGGAACTCAGTAAGTGGGTTGTTCCAAACATCTTGGAGAACTAACCACAGATCTTCTATGAACGTAGGCTGCCTCAGATCCTTCTCTGTCTCTTTATGTAGACCCAGACATTTCTAATGATGTTGGGATCAGGACTCTGAGGGAGCCAAACCATCACCTTCCAGGACTCCTTGTTTTTCTTTACACTGAAGATAGTTCCTAATTGGCTGAATGTCATGGCTGAATGATTGGGGTTGTTGTCCTGCCTGTATTCTTTAGCATTGAGCACAGCATTCCTGACCAAGTCTTCAACTGCATTTGCAGAAATTTATCCACAAACTTGCAAGCAACCGCCACCCTGCTACACTGTTTCTTGCAGGCACTCATTATTGTACCTCCAGCACTTTGAAAAAAACAAACCCTCATTTACTACAGCCAATTATTTAAAAATTTGGACACATCAGTCCAGAGCACCTGCTGACATTTTTCTGCACCCCAGTTCCTATGTTTTCGTGCATAGTCACTTAGCCTATGCAGAAAAATGGCAGAACACTGTTCTGCTAGTGTTAAATGGTTTGCTTCATGTATGTAACTGATACATTCTGCTGTAAAAACAACAGACTTACTGGCTGGATTGCCAGATGAAAACACAGTTGTAGAAGAAAGAAAGCCTAAAAAAGAAAATTAATACAGCCATTACAGCTAAAAAATGGTAAGCTGCAATATAATAATTGTTTGCTTTTGGGTTTAATACCACTTTAAGCTCCTCCTTTTAAGTTGCAAACACATCCTTATCCAAGAAAAAACATGATATAAGTTGAAGATTAATAGAGAAAAGCAGTCTTCATTCCCAAGGCTGTTTGCCATAGACACTCTCCTTCAATCCACACAATTTTTATTAATCATTTTTATATTTGGGTCACATTTTTGGATTTCAGCAGTCTCAAGGGCTTTAATTTATTTAAACCTGGTACATCTACTTGATTTCCTGCATATAAGCTTTGATTTAGGGCCCACTCAGACTTCTCTATTGTGGTTCATTGATGTAAGCATGTTACAGTATATGCAGTATGAATGAATGTACATGGATACATAGTAGTGCGTTACTGTGTGCTGTGGTGCAATGCATGTGCATTGAGTTAGTGCATTATTTGGAATGCCATTCAAAACCATGGGGCAGCAACATGCAAACATATGTAACTTATGTAAGCATGCGCAATGCATGCGTATGTTACTCCAATGCATTCACACGGAAAAGTGTAAATGGTCCCTGTAGCCTATCAACACAAATGGTCTGTGGTAGATGGACTTATCTGTTCACTGCCTTTCCGCATTGCATATGGTGATAAGTATGTGCCTGATTCAGTGAGTAAAAAAATAACACGTGCAAGTCAATTGCCTTGCACGCTATGAAGCTGATTTGTGAAGATGAAGAAAAATAAAAAATGTTTTGACGTCTCACATTAACTTTTCTTCCTTGGCTAAATCACTACACATTACCTTTAAAAACGTTGTGCTTCAGACTGCTAAAGAATGCCCCAGCGTAAAGGGAACCTAGGCAGAGGGGCCGCATGACTGGGGGAACGCTGAGGAGGTTGCTACAGGAAGAAGATGTGAGGTGGGTCAGCATTTGTTAAGGGGGTGGGGCTGGCTACAGGAGGCAGCTCTCTATAAGTGCAAAGGGGGCGGAGCTAAGCATTTGGCGCCAAGGACAGGAAGGGGTAACACACAGATTGTTTTTCCCTCCCTCCCTCCCTCCCTAGTGGAAGTCTGTCTGGTATGAGTATGTGTTTTTAATGTGTCTTTTTTCGTTTCAGGTGGTATTGGCAGGGGTATGGGGTTCCTGTGGGTTGGTTGGTGGTGGGTAGATATATATTGGTGGTATATATCAAAGATTGTTGGTAGGGTTTGGGGCCTGTTCTCGGGTTGGGCAGTGCACCTTCCCTATCGGGTTAAGTGGGCTAGTGGTCAATCGGGCTGAACAGTGAAGGAATCGATCAAGTCTCGGAGCTGGTAGGAACACGGCTGGAGGCCAGAATACTTTGGAGATTGTGTCAGCCCATGACATAGCCTTGTTTACCTTCTCTCAGGAACCTCTTACGTAACATTTGGAAAAAGTTATTTGGGTTAATAAAAAGTTGTTATGTTTAAATATATATATATTTATTTAAAGGATTATATATATTTATTAAAAAAGTTATTTTATAGTTTATTTTATGTTACCTTTTGGAATTAATAAAGGGGCCTTTAGTGGCCATTTAATCCAGAAGGTGTTGTGTTGTTAATTTAGATTAAGGAGTATGTAAGGTGGTGTTAGTTAAGGGGTAATGAGCTAGGACTCTAGCAGTGCACCAGTCAAGGTCAAGTAGATGTACTGTATGGAAAGAAAAGCAAGTAACTTCTCTCCACTCAGTGAAAATTAATGGTCACATTTTCCTAGGGGAAAACAGCCAAATACTGTCCGTCATCGGTAACAACTGTGAAGAAACAGGTTAGTAGAAGTTAGTATTCTGGTCTATTGTTGTCTTTGAAAGTCTAAAGAAAAGACCAAGTGTATTTTAGAGTTGCAAACTATTTAAAGTAGGGGTTTCAAACCATTTGAAGAGCAAGCATTTAAAGCGGAGTTCCACCCAAAAATGGAACTTCCGCTTATCCCACTCCTCACCCCCTTACATGCCACATTTGGCATGTAATTTTTTTTGGGGGGGGGAGTGGGGGCTTCAGGAGAAGGGGACTTCCTGTCCCACTTCCTCCTTCCGCCGAGGGGCTGCAAAGGCGATTAAGCTTAATCGCCTTTTGGCAGCCCCTCCCTGTAGGCGATCGCCTAGGACACGTGACAGGTCCTAGGCGATCGCCTGTCCAATCAAACAGCACAGCGCCGGGCCGCGCCGCGCGCGCATGCGCAGTGCCGCTCGCGCATGCGCAGTGGGTGCCCGGCCGTGAAGCCGAAAGCTGTCACGGCCGCGTGCCGACAGTGACAATGGAGACACCGGCCGGGGAGGGGGGGAGAGGAGCGGAGCTGGAACGCTGGAGCAGGTAAGTGTCTGTTTATTAAAAGCCAGCAGTTACACTTTTTGTAGCTGCTGACTTTTAATAAACATAAATATTGGCTGGAACTTTAAGACTTTAACACTTTAAGTGATTTAGTAACCAGTCACGGGCCACAATGAACTATGGGGTTTTTACCGCCCCCAAGTAAACAAGTCCTTACTGTCCTGAGCCCCCCATATGGTTGCTTTCACTCTATGCTCTGCAGATTACCTGCACTGTGGGTGCAGCGTAGTGCACCTGTGGGCCTTCCTATGGGTTAGCTGCAATTTGTCATAGACTTTTATTATATCTTGTTACACTTTCTGAAAGCACACCAAATCTGCAGGATATAATAGAAGTCTAGAAGCTCAGTGCAGCTAACCCACAGGAAAGCTGCAGGTGCACTGCACTGCCGTGTGAAAGCAGCCTAATAACCCTTTTTTATGAGCGCTAATATGCCCATTGCAAAAGTGCAGTGTATTTGATATTTAATACACTGACCTTTTCCTCTTCCAGGTTCTCCTGGCATCGCTCTCCAGGCTGCTAGAAAGGTCTCAGGCTAAGTAAACTTGGTATTACTTTGCCTGGAACAAGAGCTGGCGCTACAGAAAAAGCATTGGCTTATTTGCCGTCTGGTCCCTTGGCCGCCGCCTGCTTTTTCCACTGCTGGCACAGGCTCTTTGCACTCTGATGCATGTTGGCAACCCTTTGATCGTGATCTTGGCTAGCTGACCCACCATCCCAAAGCATGGGCATGCGTTTCCCTGGTTTGAGGTCAAGGGCCACATCAGTGAACTCTGAGGGCCACACATGGCCCATGGGCCACAGGTTGAGCAACCCTGATTTAAAGGAACACTAAGTTCAAAAGAAAAATTAAACATCAATTCCAGAAAATCAAAAAATTCTACCTATCATTCAGGCTGTACTCTTTTCCTTTACCCTACAGGACAGTAAAAGCAATTTTACTTACCCAATCGTTTCGTCCTCAGGAAGACAGCGATCCCCCATGCTTCAACTCTGGACTGTCCCTTGGCATACTCAAATCCAGTGAAGGGCTATGGTCCCTGCATCAGTCTTGATGAAGTCAGAGGACCTTAGACTGACAGAATAGGGAAGTAAAGGCTGCAGGGACATGTCTTGCAGCACGGAGGAGCCTTGACAGAGAATTCATAATTTCTCCAGATATTAGAATGGCATTGTTTCATGCCAGTGTGTGACTAGGCCTTTAAGACATTGCTAAAAAATGAGTGAAAAGTGTATTCAAGAAAGGAGATAATAATGGCAAATTACTGGCATTGTTGGTTGCTTACCTGTGACTCCATGTGTACAGGCCCATGTGTACAGGCACAAGAAGGAAAAATTGTCACTAATCTCTGAATTATATTACAAAAATTTCTACAATGTTATTAAAATCAGTATGCCCCTGTTCCACGGTACAATCTTACTAAATTAATGGCATTAGTGGAAAGCATCCCTCTACTTACACTCTACTGAGGAACATTTTATTTTCATACATTAATTGATTAAAGTGGAACTTTACCCATAACAGTTTGACAACAATCAATGTTCTTTAGCAACAGAACAACTAACATTCCACATTGTTGAGGGACTGGCTGACATACAAACGGGCTGAATGTTGGTGATTTCTATTTATTTTTTTTAATTCCCGACATCCGGCCCGTGTGTACAGGCTTTACTCGTTTGCGTCTCCCTGGCAGCAGAGTTCGTCCAGGCATCTCCCTCCCTCTGCTTTTCTCTCTGATTTGTGTTCCTTCAGCACTGTCTGTGTCATTCCTGTTGCTTTCTTCCCCCTTCAGCAACAATAAATATTAAAGCTGTCAGTTGATCAGCCTCTAGAGGTTCTGATTTTAGGCACAGTGCTGAGAATAGAGAACAATTGAGTATGTACAGAGCAGGGTGAGACAGCCTGAAGTGATCTATCAGGACTTAATTTTCTGATTAAAATTTCACTTTAAACAGAGGGAACCATTAAAGTGCATTCTCTGCATTAATTATCTCAAACGAATAAGATAATTATGAATAAATATCAGGCAATGCTTTCTTATGCATAAACTAATTGATTATACTAAAAATGTTGTAGTGAAAACTACAAACATTACTATATTGGTGATGTCAAACAATATTTAGATCTGTCCATCAATACTAAAAAAGTGACATAGTGCAAACAAAAAGTCCTTTTATGCAAAGTAAAGTGCTTCTTGCCTTGTTGCCAGTGTATTCCTTGTGTTTCCATCATGTGCAATAGTATAATCACTTCACACTCACCAGATGTTGGTAAATCCCTTGCTTTATAGCAAGAAAAGTCAACTGGGCTTGTAGGACCTATTTAGAGGGATCTATTCCACTTTCCCTTGTATGCTCTCGTGACTTCAGGTCCAGAACTCCTTCCTGTTGCGGTCCCAGGGGCTCTTTAGGAGCTTTATTATGCAGGTAAAAAGTAAATGGAAAAACGGCCTGTGTGAAGAAATGGAAGCTACCTACTTCCTGGTATGCATTCCACTCTCTGGGCCGGAAGTGACGCACGAGAGTGACAGCTTGACGCGTTTTGTCATCAAGGGGCAACGTTTTCAAAAGTAGGAAGCCCTCTTGCAATTCAATCTCTTAAATAAACTTCCCGGGGACGGGTAACACTCCTCTCCTTTCAATCAATTGCTACACTATAGAAGAGACAATCAGGAAGCACCATCCCGAATGTGTCTTCATTTTTAAATCTGATCTTTGTATGGAGGGTGCGGAGGTCAGCGCCATGGTTCTCCACAGTATCCTCCACGTGTCCCAAACGCTGCTCAGCAGTGCACAATCTAGAACGGATCTTGTCCATGTCCTGCCTGATTAGACCCACGTCGATCTGCACCGCATCAACCTTGGTGGTCAGGGTGGTAATGAAGGCTTGGCAGATCACAATAGCCGCAAGAACAACAGACAGGCCAGGCTGGAAAGGGGAGGCAGATCCTCCTGCTCTGTCTGAGACGCCATGTTAGAACAGGCGTGCATGCGGGTCTCCAGGCGGCTAGCACAGGCCGGCGGCACCTCAACAGGCACAGGGGGAAAGTGGAGCTTCTTACCCCAACCCCGTGATGACCAGGCTGAGTGGCGGCTCATGTAGGTGCCCTCCGTCTACCAGGAAAGGCCGATCGTGAGCGGGGGAGAGGGAAAAAACACAGGATACCGGCGGAGCTCTCCGTACAGACGTTCACTCACAGCGCCATCTTGGCCACTCCCCCTCATTTTTAAATCTATTAACCCCTTCTTCCTAATTGGGACACTATGCATTGCCAATGATGCCTGGTGATTATGGACTATGTGTGTAAATACACGGGAATAATTAATTTGATGTGATGTACTAACCTAATAAATCCCTAAATATAAAATGTGAAATTAAAAGATGAATCAAAAAATGTCAATGAAATAAAACAAAATACAATAATTTAAATAATAAAAAAATAATAATTGTGAAAATAAATTAAAATAATAAATAATAATGTAAAATATAAAGATCTTTCATATTTTCATATGTTTATATATTACATGTCAAAATACAATTATAGATGAGATGGAACAATCGTAACATTAGACATGTAGGTTCAGATACCGAAATCAACATAGAATAGACGATTAGACAGGTATGTTCATTATCTTAGATAACAAGAAAGTAATACAGAAAGAAGAAAAGAGTGAGATTAACAATTTGCCGGCCAGGCTTTTTCTGGCAATTCTTGTTTACAAGTTTAAATCAGTATTTGTGTTAGAAAATAACTTGGAACCCCCCAAACATTATACATTTTTTTAGCAGAGACCCTAGGGAATAAAATTGCGATTCTTTCAATTTTTTTCTGTCACAAAAACAAACAAAAACAAAACAAAACACAATATTTTCTTTTGTGAATTGCTAAAGATGATCTTACGCCGAGTAAGCAGATACCTAACCTGTCACATTTTAAAATTGAGTACACTCGTGGAATGGCGACAAACTATGGTACTTAAAAATCTCCATAGGCAACATTTTAAACACCAGGTTGCCTGTTTAGCGTTACAGAGGAGGTCTAGCACTAGAATTATTGCTCTTACTCTAAGATTCACGGCGATACATCACATATGTGGTGCAAACACCGTTTACACATGCATGCGCGATTTACGCATGCGTTTGCTTCTACCCACGAGCAGGGAGGGATGGGGCCGTTTAATTATTATTTTTTTCCTTATTTATTATTATTACTTTGATCACATTTCTTCCTATTACAAGGAATGTAATTATGCCTTGTAATAGAAATGAGAATGACAGGTCCTCTTTAAAAAAAAAAAATGATACTTCCACCCTGGACTGGAAGTGACGTCAGGATGTCGCTCTGGTCCTCCAAGGCCATAGAGACAATCAAAGAGTATCTTTCATGAGAAAGCCAGCTGCTGCCTGCAAAAAAAACCATACCGGGATTATGGCTAATATTTTATATAGCCATATTACTGGTAAACCACATGCAAAACACAGCGTATATAAACCTATTACGGTCAGCAAGTGGTTAAAAAAATTATAGTGGGAGGGGAATCTGTCGATCCTCAGCATGTATTGGTGCAGCAACCTATTTTAGACATTAAGTGAAAAACATTTACTTCCTTTCCTTTCCTCTCCTATTCCCCACCCCCCCCTCACCTTTAATTAGCTAAAACTAAATTATGAAATTTCATAGATGGTAGTTATTTACCGTTAAGCACGTTCTAAGCCACATCTGAAGGTTCCAGGGCTATACCATTTTCAAAATATTTTGTAGCTCCTATACAAGTAACGCTCCTTTTAAGGTAGGCATTCATGACATCCTATATACCGCTTTGCATGGTAACTATCCGGATATGGTGTTAGATAGCAATCTACCCATATATTTACCCATAATAGCAATCCACCCATATATATCTACCCTTTTCTATCTTACACATTTCTAGGTGCAGTAAACTTTCTCTGCCCCCAGGTCATTGAATTGGAGATATATTACTTATATTACTCTTTTCTTACTACTACCTATCGGGCACATCCCCACTAGGGATGAGCTTCATGTTCGAGTCGTACTCATGTTCGACTCGAACATCGTATGTTCGACCGTTCATCAAAATATGAAATGTTACGGGCCATTCGCGCCAAATTCGAGTGGTGTGTCACGGCCCATAATTCACTGCGGCATCACAGTGCATTGCTGCCAATCACAGCATGCAAAAAACGGAGAGCCATAATTGGCCAAAGCCAGTCCGGCGCAGGCAGGAAGCATAGAGATGACTGGTGACCAGATGGTCACCAGTCATCTCTATGACCGTCGGAGGCCCGGGCGCGATGTGATGATGTCACGCCCGGGTACCCGTAAGTAAACAAAGCCGCGATTGCGGCTAGTAAGCAACACTAATCATGAGATCAGTGAATTTTTTTTACCGATCTCATGCTTTCCAGCCTGGAGGAAAGATGCGGGGTCTTATTGACCCCGCATCTCTCCATAAAGAGGACCTGTCGCACGCATTTCCTATTACAAGGGATGTTTACATTCCTTGTAATAGGAATAAAAGTGTAAAAAATAAAAGAATTAATAAAAAAAATTAAAAACGCCCCTGTCCCCGGTAGCTTGCACGCAGAAGCGAACGCACACGTAAGTGATGTGAGGTATCTCCGTGTGCATTAGAGGTATCTCCGTGTGCATTAGAGTGCCAGCAACAATTCTAGCACTAGATCTCCTCTGTAAATCTAAACTGGTAACCTGTAAAAATGTTCAAAGCATTGCCTTTGGAGATTTTTAAGTACCGAAGTTTGGCGCCATTCCATGAGTGTGCGCAATTTTTCGTTTCGTTTTGTTTTTTATTGTTTTATTCATTTTTTTGCTTTTTCGAAAATTCGGAATTCCGAATTTTCTAATTTACGAATTTACCGAATTTATGAAAAAAGCAAAAATACGAATAAAACGGAAACATATTTTTTTCGAATTTTCTGAATTTACGAAAAACGAAAAACAATGAAAAATCAATTTTTTTGAATTTCCCGACTTTCGAAAAAAAGCAAAAAAACGAATGAAACAACATTTGAAGAGTAAAAAATTTGAAAATTCGAGATTCAAAAATGGGGAATTTCCGAATTTTTTTAATTTCCGAATTTTCTAAAATAATTTTTTTTTGTTTTCTTTTTATTCGTTTTTTTTTGCTTTTTTCGGAAATTCAGGAAATGTGAGAAATTTGTTTTTTTTGTTTTCGTTTTATTCGTTTTTTGCTTTTTCGGAAATTCGAAAATTCGGAAATCGGAAATTTGGAATTCAAAATTTCCCGAATTTCCAAAAAAAGCAAAAAAACGAACGAAACAAAATTTGAAGAGTAAAACATTTGAAAATTCGAGATTCGAAAATGGGAAATTTCCGAATTTTTAGAATTTCCGAATTTTCGAAAATTATTTTTTTTTGTTTTCGTTTCATTCGTTTTTTTTTTGCTTTTTTCGGAAATTCAGGAAATTTGAAAAATGTGATTTTTTTTGTTTTCGTTTTATTAGTTTTTTGCTTTTTCGGGAATTCGGAAATTTGGAATTCCGAATTTCCTGAATTTACGAAAAAAGCAAAAAAACGAATGAAAGAAACGAAAAAAAAATAAAATTCAGCAGTGCACATGTCTAGCCGCAACATGCCGAAGACTTGGTAGAGTGGATGACCAAGCCATCCTCATCCTCCTCATCCTCTCACCCAGGCTCAGGGTACTTTGTCTGGCAAAGCAGCTGCCAACGCAGCCTCTTCCCTCTGCTTAATGGCATCAGTCACTCCTTCCCTAGCCCCACCATGTCCTCCTGAGGAGTCCCCCGAACTGTTTGCCCACAGTGTTGGATACATGCTTCAGGAGGATGCGCAGCGTTTTGAAGGCTCCGATGATGGTACCTAGCTAGAGGAAGGCAGTAACGTGAGCCCAGAGAGAGGGGGTGCCCAAGAAGGACAGCAATCCGGTAGTCATGTTCCCCCAGCTGCAGCATACTGCCAGGTTTTCTACAGTGATGAGGAGGGAGGGGATGATGAGGTCACTCATTCCACGTGGGTGCCTGATAGGAGAGAGGAAGAGGTGGAGGAGGCACATCTCCAACGAGGCAGGATGCCCTCCAGGGGCAGCTTAAGGGCAGCACACCGACTGCATCACAACGCGTTACTCCAAAAGTTCTTTGGTGTGGGCCTTTTTTTGAGACGAGTGTATCAGATCGCACCACTGCTATTTGCAACATATGTCGCAAGCGTATCTCGTGTGGCCAAAACATCCCCCGCTTTGGCACCACATGCTTGACCAGACATATGTTGACCTACCATGCAGTTTGTTGGCAAGCGTACCTCAAAGACCCACACCAAAGCACAAAGCGGACCTCTCCTTGATCCTCATCAGCTGGGATCTCCTACCCCACTATACCCTCAGTCCTCTCTGAAGCCTGCACTGATAGGACTGAAGGTGTAGAATTAGGTGTGTCACAGCCAAGTACTTGCGGGCAATCAACTATCGGTACACCAACGTCAGATTGTACCAGGCAAATTTCCCTTCCCCAGCTGCTGCAGCACCGAAAGAAGTTCTCTCCCAGCCATGCACATGCCCAGAGGTTGAATGCTAGCTTAGCTAAATTGCTAGCACTTCAACTGCTGCCTTTTCCATTGGTAGATTCTGCCCCCTTCCCTGAGTTTGTGGAATGTGCAGTACCTCAGTGGCAAGTTCCCAAACACCACTTTTTCTCTCTACCGGCATGTGGAAGGCAATGTCCATGCCTCGCTGGACAGGGCGGTCAGTGGTGTAACGGACATATGCATGCTGCCGGGACAGTTATAATCGTCATGCAGGGAGGACTATAAGGAACTGCATGGCTTGTCACAATTGGATGTACCACATTGTATTCTGAGCTCAAAGGGTTAATTGGACAAGTCTCTTTCATTGCTGAATGCTAATGTACCCTTCGCATAGCTAATGAGAACTCTCTCTTATGTAGGTAACAGCCCCCCTGTGAGGTGTAGGCTGATGGGGATTATGTGTGAGTGATAATTGTTTTAAAGGTTAATTGAATTCTATTGTCTGATCAAGCTAAGGAGCCAAAACGGCTAGCGACTGATTGGCTCAAGGGAGTGTCATTGTTTCAAAGTGTGTGTATTGAAGTCCCCCCTGGGGGGGGGGGTCATTTGTTTCTGTACAGTTTGTAACCAGATATAAGGAAGAAAAATGTGGCATTAAAAGTTAGTCCTGCTTGACTCTGCAAACGTAGCCCGTCTCGTTTCTTGAAAGGGCGTTCGATGGGATATACCGGCGGTACCTGCATATCGCAGCTTGCCAGGGAAAAGGACGTCTCCAACGGAGGGGACAAGAACTGGAACTGGTAAGAGCGAGACAGCCCATTACACCTGCAGTTCCTACCCCCCCACCTGCTGCTACAGAAAATACCGTTCACTGCATTTAAAGCTTTTGTAGAAAGTGAGGAGGAAATAGATGGATATTTGGCGGACTTTGAGAGGCAGTGCTCACTACACCAGGTACCACCAGACCAATGGGTCACTATTTTGTCGGGGAAATTGTCGGGCAAAGCCAATGAAGCTGTGACGGTATCGGTATGATATCCCCGTCAAGCATTCCCTCCTCTCCATACAAGAACATCACAGGATCCCCCACACATGAGTCAAGACTGGATGCTGGAACCAAGACACTTTATTGACACAAAAACTCAGCTTATATGTGGTTACAGCCTGTTAGGAACGCCCCCCTCACACAGTGGGGTTTCCCATACAGATTATAGGAGACAAGTCAGAGCCGACCATGCAGACACGTTTCTTTAGATAAAGACATCAGGGGAGTTAATTAATACACTGAAGCAATCAGAATAATTAACATACTACTTCTCTAATCATTTAGCCTGATGATACAATACTCATCTTTTAAGGGTAAACACAGATCTTCCTCACACAACACAATAGATCAATTAACCTTTAGAATAGTGAGGGGACATTAGCACGTCAATAACCGGTCAGAGGAATGAATCACACATGAAATTCCTTTCTACCTCTAACACACAGGGCAAGCAGGGAGCAGTAAACTGAGACATATAGGCAAATGTATCACAATGGCCCCCCTTTTGCTCCCTGCTCCGGCAAATCCGGTTGGACCTTCCCTGGTCCAGTAGGGTTGACGGGTTCAGAGCTTTTAGTCCGAGGTTAACTCCGTTTGGCATGACTGACCTCCCTTGGCAACTGCTTCAGACTCAGGTATGTCACCGGGTCGTCAGATCACACGCCGGTCAGTCCCCAAGTCTTTGTGCGATCTGCAAAGTCACCAGAAGTCAGTGTGAAGACAGCGAATGGGTCTGTGCGCCGCCGTCTAGGTGTCCCGCTATGGGAGGGGGCAGGTTATGGCTCTGAAGTGACGATCACAGGAGATTCATAAAAAGAAAAAGTTATATTTGTTGAAGTGCTGTAGCACTGGTGCTCAGAGTCCGGGGGGGGGGAAGAGAGGGGACTCAGAGCCCCATAAGGTCAGCCACCCCCTGCTCCCTCCGCAGCCGCCGGTTCTCCTCTTTGAGCTTCTCCAGCTCCATCTCCAGTTCATGGAGCCTGGGGGGGTCAGCCCGCTGTGACCTCAGGTGGTTGTTCTCCTCCTCCATGCGGCTTATGCACTCCTCCAGCTCTATGTACTCACGGATCAGATCCTGCTTGCTCATGTCCTGCAGGCTTTCCACGTGGTCCTTCATCATCAGGAACTGGGTGGTGGTGTAAGGGGCCACCGGTGGGCCCTTGGCGAACATCTCGGCCCGCATCTGGGGCGCCCGCTGCGATTCCATCTCCTCCAGTCGCTTCTTCTCCTCCCAGGTCCGCTGGTTATATGACTTCCAGGACCTCTTCTTCTTGGAGGGTAGCTGGCGGTGCCTCTTTCTGCCCAGCTCCCTCCAAGGCCCCTCCGGCTCATGGCTGTCGCCCATGACCAGCTGACAATGGTGTTCCCTGTTGTCCGTAATAACAGATTGTACCATGAGGGCTTCGTAAGGGGTGCCCAATGGTTCTTCCTGACCCAGCTCCTGGGGATCCCAAGCCGAGTCTACACAATGGGCTGCTGCTGGTGGGCGGTACCCAGGTTGAGACCAATTTGACCTGGTGTTGTCATTCATGGGGCAATTCTGCTTGAAGTGACCCAACTGTTTGCACCGGAAGCAGCGTTGTTCGTTGTCCTCCTGGCGTGGGTAGCGAGGGCTATATGTCATCGGTCTGTTAGGCGGTTGGTATCTAGCGGCTGGTGGGTGTGAGGGCGCCGTTGGTTGTGGGGGTTGTACCCGTGGTGTGACCTGGTTTGTCTTGCGAGTATCCGCATATTCATCCGCCAACTTCGCGGCCTCTGGTAGAGTCATGGGCCTGCGATCTCTCACCCAATCCTTGACGTCCGTCTGGATGTGATTGTAAAATTGCTCCAGGAGCATTAGTTGCAAAATGTCCTCTGCGGTGGTGGCCTGGCTGCTGTTAGCCCAGTTAGAGGCCGACCGGGACAACTGGCATGCCCATTCCGCATAAGAGTCTTTCGTGGTTTTGCGTGAGTCCCTGAACTTCTGTCGGTGGGACTCTGGGGTTACTGCATAACGAGCCAGGAGCACTTCTTTAACCCGGGCGTAGCTATGGATATCCTGATCTGGCACGGTCCGGAAAGCATCAGAAGCTTTGCCTGACAGTTTGCCTGACAATATTGCGACCCACTCTCTTCTAGCTATTCGGTGTAGGTTACATTGTCGCTCAAAATCCGCCAGGAAGTTATCAATCTCACAGTCCTTTTCATCAAAAGCTTTAAAAGCGCTAAACGGAATCTTCCTTGCGTCTGCTGTGCTGTACTCACTGTTTGGAGAAGGTGCGGCTGCTGGTCGGACTGCTGCCAGTTTTAACTGTAGTTCTGCGTTTACTAACAGGTCCATCACTTTCAGCACCACATCCGGCGTTGGGTTCGGGCCGAACCACGCTAGATTCTCTCTCATTAGCTTGTTGGCTGGCGATTCCTCCTCCTGAATCACTGGTGTCCCCATCTCTTGTACTGCTGGCGTTGCTGCAATCCCGTCCTCCTGGTCTAGCTCCATTGATTCTGCTATGATGACCCGCTTGGTTTTGTTGCTAGCAATCCTTCCACGAACTTCCAGTAGTTCTTCCAGTGTCTGCTTGGAATCCGGGTGTAAAGGAGAGTAGAAGGGAAAATCCCACCGCTACCAACCATTTGTGACGGTATCGGTATGATATCCCCGTCAAGCATTCCCTCCTCTCCATACAAGAACATCACAGGATCCCCCACACATGAGTCAAGACTGGATGCTGGAACCAAGACACTTTATTGACACAAAAACTCAGCTTATATGTGGTTACAGCCTGTTAGGAACGCCCCCCTCACACAGTGGGGTTTCCCATACAGATTATAGGAGACAAGTCGGAGCCGACCATGCAGACACGTTTCTTTAGATAAAGACATCAGGGGAGTTAATTAATACACTGAAGCAATCAGAATAATTAACATACTACTTCTCTAATCATTTAGCCTGATGATACAATACTCATCTTTTAAGGGTAAACACAGATCTTCCTCACACAACACAATAGATCAATTAACCTTTAGAATAGTGAGGGGACATTAGCACGTCAATAACCGGTCAGAGGAATGAATCACACATGAAATTCCTTTCTACCTCTAACACACAGGGCAAGCAGGGAGCAGTAAACTGAGACATATAGGCAAATGTATCACAGAAGCCTTTCGGGCTCTCGCTCCAGAGGATATTTTACAATATCAGCAAGTTAAAAAGGCGCTGCTAACCCGATATGCCGTAACGCCAGAAGCCTACCGCCGGCGCTTCCGGGAGTCCAAGAAGATGGCTGTGGACTCCCACATGGAATGGGCCAACCAGTTACAAAGGGTGGCATCCCTTTGGGTCCAAGGGTGCAAGGCCAACACCGGGGAGGAAGTATTGCAGCTGTTCCTAATGGAACATTTTTTCCAAGACCTGGCCGCAGACATACAAGACTGGGTACGAGATCGCCGTCCCGCTAACTTAAACGAGGCGGCTCGGCTAGCAGATGAGTACGCGGAGACAAGGAAAGTAAGCCAGGGTACTATGCGGCTGGCTCAGAAGGTAGAACCGCGTACTCCAACCGTCACCCCACGCCCAGAGTTTCGGGCTCCAGTCCCACCACGTCCTCAGGGGCCTAGCAACTACCCCCGGGATTCGCCTAGGGTGACGTGCCATCACTGCAGCGACATGGGACATATTGCTCGTTATTGCCCTTTGAGAGCTACAAATAACAACTGGAGACGCACAACACCCAACACAGAGGTCACTCCATCACGTCCCTCTGCGGCCCACTGCCTGGAGACCGAGGGGGGCCCTGAGGAATGTCTGGGAATTTGGTATGAGGCAGACCCAATACAAGCGGCCTCTCCGGATAACCGTCAGCATCACCGTCAGGAGGTACGAGTGAATGGACAAGTAGCACAAGGCCTAAGAGATTCCGGGACTACTATCACTCTGATTCAAAAACATCTGGTAAAGCCAGAGAACGTGTCCACTCGCACAGTTGCCGTCCGGGTCGCAGGGGGTGCTGTATTTCGCGTACCCACCACCCGGGTGCACTTAGACTGGGGAGCCGGGTCAGGAAAGACCACAGTTGGTATCATGGACAACCTACCTGCCGAGGTGGTGCTGGGCAACGACATTGGCCCTCTGACTTCGGCTTATTTACCCACACCTGCTGCTGCTTGTCCCGTGACCACCCGCGTTGCTGGAATCAACCCGCTTGCTGCTGAGAACCGGGTAAGACTACCTTCCCCGACATGTACTGTAGATTCAGCACAATATCACAGTCTAAAATGGGAATGTGACAAGTTGGCCAGTGAGAAATCAGAGATGCAACGACACTATGTCATGTATTATGAAATGTCCCGTGGCTTGAACATTGAAATGCACAAACAGGCGGAAATTGTCAAAAGATTAAATGGAAAGGAAACCTGTTGCTGATGCTCTTGGGACAGATACGGCACCACCTGGATAGGTGGTGCCGTATCTGTCCCAAGAGCATCAGCAACAGGTTTTGGGAGCCATTGAGAGAGCAAAGCAAGTGACTGTTCCAGAACTGAATTCCATTATTCACCGTCACCATCAGCTACCGACCTGGTAAGCCAATGGGAATGCCGACGGACTGTCCAGGCAAACGGAACTTTTACCCTAACAGCAGACCGGACATCCCCAAGTTGATCCGAAAAAGATCAATCCGGGTCTGCCAGAGTGTTCCACAAAAGGGGAGTAGTGTAACGGACATATGCATGCTGCCGGGACAGTTATAATCGTCATGCAGGGAGGACTACAAGGAACTGCATGGCTTGTCACAATTGGATGTACCACATTGTATTCTGAGCTCAAAGGGTTAATTGGACAAGTCTCTTTCATTGCTGAATGCTAATGTACCCTTCGCATAGCTAATGAGAACTCTCTCTTATGTAGGTAACAGCCCCCCTGTGAGGTGTAGGCTGATGGGGATTATGTGTGAGTGATAATTGTTTTAAAGGTTAATTGAATTCTATTGTCTGATCAAGCTAAGGAGCCAAAACAGCTAGCGACTGATTGGCTCAAGGGAGTGTCATTGTTTCAAAGTGTGTGTATTGAAGTCCCCCCTGGGGGGGGGGGAGTGTCATTTGTTTCTGTACAGTTTGTAACCAGATATAAGGAAGAAAAATGTGGCATTAAAAGTTAGTCCTGCTTGACTCTGCAAACGTAGCCTGTCTCGTTTCTTGAAAGGGCGTTCGATGGGATATACCGGCGGTACCTGCATATCGCAGCATGCCAGGGAAAAGGACGTCTCCAACGGCTGAGACCCTCACACCAGTGGGTAGCCGTTACAAGTGGTAAGGTGCATATTACCGCTGACTCATGGTCCAGCAGGCATGGACAGGGACGTTGTTGGAGGTTCTGCCACCATGCCTCCAAAATGCTACTACTGGTTGTGACACACCTCTCTCCTCCACCCCCTCCTCTTCTTCTTCCTCTGTGGCCTCTTCCTGTGCTGATGTGTCCTCAGAACCAGCAGTTCCCCTGTAGGGGTTTAAGGGACTACGCAGGTACGCAGGCAAAGAGATGCCATGCAGTGCTTGAGCTGGTGTGCTTGGGGGACAGGAGCCACACTGGGCCAGAGGTTCTGTCAGCTCTGCAGGGGCAGGCTCAGAGGTGGTTGACACCATGCCAGCTTAAGCCAGGAATGGTGGTTTAGCGACAATGGCACCAACCTCCTCTCTGCCCTGCGACAGGGACAACTGACCCATGTGCCCTGTTTTGCTCATGTCCTTAACTTGGTGGTGCAGCGGTTCTTGTGCAGGTACCCAGGCTTACAGGATGTCCTGAAGCAGGCCAGGAAACTCTGTGTGCATTTCCGATGGTCATATAATGCCAGTGCTTGGCTGGCAGACCTCCAAAAGGAATACAACCTGCCCAAGAACCGCCTAATCTGTGACATGCCCACCAGGTGAAACTCTACATTGGCCATGCTGCAGCGGCTGAACACGCAGCAGAGGGCCATCAATGAGTATTTGTGCCAATAAGGAAGCAGGACAGGGTCAGGGGAGCTTCGTTTTTTCCCCACGCCAGTGGGCCATGATCAGGGATGCATGCACTGTCCTCTCACCATTTGAAGAGGCCATGAGGATGGTGAGCAGTGACAATGCATGCATCAGTGACACTGCCCCTCTTATTCACCTGTTGGAGCACGCGCTGCGTGGAATAATGGACATGGCCCTTGAGGCAGAACAGAGGGATGAAGAGGAGGACTTCCTTACCTCTCAAGGCCCCCTTTATCCAGACAGTGTTCCTGCTTGCCTTCCTATCACACAGGAAGAGCATGAGGAGGAGGAGGATTGTGTCAGCATGGAGGTGGAGCCTAGCACTCAGCATCAGCAGCAGTCTTCAAGGGATAAATGCACGTCCGGAGGGACGCAAGGGCAGCATTATGTTTCTTTGATGTGTTCATGTGCACTCTGTCAGCGGTTTTTAAAGATTATGTTTAAATATGTTTTTAAATTGTTTTTTCTAATTAAGTGGTTCTCTGCTATGCTCTGATTAGCGGTTGAGTTTTGAAGCTCAAACGGCTCTGAGGCTGCTTTTTAATTAGTTTTCCCCATACGGACCAATGAATAGTCTTTGATGACTACATACAGGTCATTCTCAAAAAATTAGCATATTGTGATAAAGTTCATTATTTTCTGTAATGTACTGATAAACATTAGACTTTCATATATTTTAGATTCATTACACACAACTGAAGTAGTTCAAGCCTTTATATTGTTTTAATATTGATGATTTTGGCATACAGCTCATGAAAACCCAAAATTCCTATCTCAAAAAATTAGCATATTTCATCCGACCAATAAAAGAAAAGTGTTTTTAATAAAAAAAAGTCAACCTTCAAATAATTATGTTCAGTTATGCACTCAATACTTGGTCGGGAATCCTTTTGCAGAAATGACTGCTTCAATGCGGCGTGGCATGGAGGCAATCAGCCTGTGGCACTGCTGAGGTGTTATGGAGGCCCAGGATGCTTCGGTAGCGGCCTTAAGCTCATCCAGAGTGCTGGGTCTTGCGTCTCTCAACTTTCTCTTCCCAATATCCCACAGATTCTCTATGGGGTTCAGGTCAGGAGAGTTGGCAGGCCAATTGAGCACAGTAATACCATGGTCAGTAAACCAGTGGTTTTGGCACTGTGAGCAGGTGCCAGGTCGTGCTGAAAAATGAAATCTTCATCTCCATAAAGCTTTTCAGCAGATGGAAGCATGAAGTGCTCCAAAATCTCCTGATAGCTAGCTGCTTTCACCCGGCCCTTGATAAAACACAGTGGACCAACACCAGCAGCTGACATGGCACCCCAGACCATCACTGACTGTGGGTACTTGACACTGGACTTCAGGCATTTTGGCATTTCCCTCTCCCCAGTCTTTCTCCAGACTCTGGCACCTTGATTATGTCAATGACATGCAAAATTTGCTTTCATCCGAAAAAAGTACTTTGGACCACTGAGCAACAGTCCAGTGTTGCTTCTCTGTAGCCCAGGTCAGGCGCTTCTGCCGCTGTTTCTGGTTCAAAAGTGGCTTGACCTAGGGAATGCGGCACCTGTAGCCCATTTCCTGCACACGCCTGTACACGGTGGCTCTGGATGTTTCTACTCCAGACTCAGTCCACTGCTTCCGCAGGTCCCCCAAGGTCTGGAATCGGTCCTTCTCCACAATCTTCCTCAGGGTCCGGTCACCTCTTCTCGTTGTGCAGCGTTTTCTGCCACACTTTTTCCTTCCCACAGACTTCCCACTGAGGTGCCTTGATACAGCACTCTGGGAACAGCCTATTCGTTCATAAATGTCTTTCTGTGTCTTACCCTCTTGCTTGAGGGTGTCAATGATGGCCTTCTGGACAGCAGTCAGGTCGTCAGTCTTACCCATGATTGCGGTTTGGAGTAATGAACCAGGCTGGGAGTTTTTAAAAGCCTCAGGAATCTTTTGCAGGTGTTTAGAGTTAATTAGTTGATTCAGATGATTAGGTTAAGAGCTCGTTTAGAGAACCTTTTCATGATATGCTAATTTTTTGAGATAGGAATTTTGGGTTTTCATGAGCTTTATGCCAAAATCATCAATATTAAAACAATAAAAAGGCTTGAACTACTTCAGTTGTGTGTAATGAATCTAAAATATATGAAAGTCTAATGTTTATCAGTACATTACAGAAAATAATGAACTTTATCACAATATGCTAATTTTTTGAGAATGACCTGTATACCATCATGCTCTAGTGACCAGGCACGCCCCCTGAAGACGTTCATCCAACGAAACGTACGTCCGAGGCGGTACCTGGTCACGTGACGTGCTCTCTGACCTGTGGAGCTAGCAGCCGGGAACACGGTGTTGTGCTACGGCGGTGGCTGCGATTCCCGACGACCCAAATTCATACCGCATATTGGCGGTGCAACATCTGCAGCCCCAGTGCCGGGTAGGCACTTATACAGTAAGAGGCCATTTGGCTTTTCCTTTGTTTTATTAGTACTTTTAATAAAAGCAATATTACGCTATTGGATTCTCCTTGGTTTTTTCACATATCCTAATTTGGAACGCCTGGTGAGGTTATACATCTTTTTCCTGTCAACATGTGTGCAGGCACAATCCTGCTCAAGCTCTTATGACTTCTTTTTAATTAACGTAGTCAACTCGTTCTGGTAAACGCATCCATTTTCTTCAGCACATTTTGGGTGTAAAGAAGATTCAAGTGTGGTGGTGGCACTTTATTCTTAAACAAGATCACAGCAATTAAGATTTCATTATCTATCTAATTATTTTATTGGGACTTTATTACTTAGATGCCATTCATGGCACAGAGACTTGTTTCATTATAATAATTTTGTATTAGTTCACTTTACTGTTATTATATATTTATGATCACGAATATAGGCAATATATTTGGTTTATTATTTGAGTTAGCGCCCTCTACCAATTTCTTCAACTATTGCAATCAATATTGTATAAGAGGTGCAGCTTTTCTCTTTATTTAATTGTTTGTATCTATTGCTGGCGGTCCAGTGTGTTCCTATACGTTTAAGAAAGGGTGAACTTCTTCCAGGTACACCTGCCTTTAATCTATACATTATTATATTTGTGCTCCTACTCTGGAGACTCACATTTATAGAGTTAGGACTGCAGTAAACTGGAGAGCCGTGACATGGCGTCTACAGCTTACCCATTTATTTGAAAATATGTGCAAACAAAACCCCTTGGTTTTAACTTGAACTGTTAGACAAGGTCAGTTTGGTTTGTTGCAGGCTGGCAGGTAAGTGAGCTGGGACTTTTTGTTTGTTAACCACTTCAGCCCCAGTATGTGTGTGTGCGCGCATGTGTCTGTATGTTTTTGTGTGTGTGTGTGTGTATGCATGTGTCTGGGTGCACGTGTGTTTGTGCACATGTGTGTGTGCGTGCATTTGTCTGCATGTGTGTGCATGTGTCTGTGTCTGCATGTGTGTATGTTACTTTTAATCTGGACTGACCAACCACCCCCCCCCCCCCCCGCTACTCACCTATGTGTTTGCTTCTGCACGCGAGTTTGGCGGGATGAGGCATGTTTACATTTTTTTTTCTTATTTATTTTGCCTTTTATTATTGCACTGTTGTTTTTTTTTAACTGTGTCACTTTTATTCCTATTAAAAGGAATGTAAACATCCCTTGTGATAGAAAAAAAAGCATGACAGGACCTCTTAAATATGAGATCTGGTGTCAAAAAGACCTCAGATATCCTATTTACACTAAAATGCAATTTTGTGTCTGTCTGTATGTGTGTGCATGTGTTTGTATGTGTGTGCATGTGTCTGCATGTCTGTGTGTGTGTGTGTGTGTGTGTGTGTGCATGTGTCTGTCTGTGTGTGTATATATGCATGTGTCTGTGTGCGCATGTGTGTGTGTGTATATATGCATGTGTCTGTGTGCGCATTTGTCTGTATGTGTGTGTGCATGTCTGCATGTGTCTGTGTCTGCATGTTTCTGTATGTATGTGTATGTGTGTATGTTACTTTTAATCCGGACCCCCCCCTATTCCTGTACCATCAGAACTGCTTTTGTAGGGCTTTTTTGTGATAGCAGCCAGGACTGCTGCTCCTCTGAAAAGCAATCCATGCACAGATCGCTTTTCAGAGGCATTTGACAGGCCAGCTTGTGGAATGGCGACAAACTTTTACCCTTAAAAATCTCTTTAGGCGATGTTTAACTCAAAACATGCAACATGCAAGGAGTTCTAGGGCTAGAATTATTGCTCTCGCTCTAACGATCATGGCGATACCTCACGTGTGGTTTAACCACTTGCCGCCCGCCAATGACAGATTGACGGCGGCAAAGTGGTTGTAGAATCCTGACCGGACGTCATATGACGTCCTCAGGATTCTGAGCCGCTGCGCGCCCCCGGGGGCGCGCATCGCGGCGATCGTTGTTGCGGGGTGTCAGTCTGACACCCCGCAACACCGATCTCGGTAAAGAGTCTCTCACGGAGACTCTTTACCACGTGATCAGCCGTGTCCAACCACGGCTGATCACGATGTAAACAGGAAGAGCCGTCGATGGCTCTTCCTCACTCGCGTCTGACAGACGCGAGTAGAGGAGAGCCGATCGGCGGCTCTCCTGACAGGGGGGGTTCGCGCTGATTGTTTATCAGCGCAGCCCCCCCTCGGATCGCCACATGGACCACCAGGGATGCCCACCAGGGAAGGGCAAAACAAAAAAAAAAGTCCAAAAAAAAGTCCAAAAAAAATAAAATAAAAGTCTGAAAAAAAAAATGGGAAAAAAAAAAGATGCAAAAAAAAAAGATGCCAATCAGTGCCCACAAATGGGCACTGACTGGCAACAAGTAAATCAGTGCCACCCCACAGTGTCCATCAGTGCCACCCCACAGTGTCCATCAGTGCCACCCCACAGTGCCCATCAGTGCCGCCCATGAGTGCCCATCTGTGCCGCCCATGAGTGCCCATCTGTGCTGCCTATGAGTGCCCAGTGCCACCCATGAGTGCCCATCAGTGCCGCCCATGAGTGCCCATCAGTGCCGCCCATCAGTGCCGCCTATGTGTGCCCATGAGTGCCGCCTATGTGTGCCCATCAGTGCCGCATACCAGCGCCGCCAATCAGTGCCACCTCATCTGTGCCCGTCAGTACTACCTTGTCGATGTCCATCAGTGCCATCTCATCTGTGCCCATCAGTGCCACCATATCAGTGCCCGTAATTGAAAGAGAAAACTTACTTATTTACAAATAAAATTACAGAAAAAAATAAAAACGTAATCTTTTTCAAAATTTTCTGTCTTTTTTTAGTTGTTGCGCAAAAAAAAAAATCGCAGAGGTGATCAAATACCACCAAAAGAAAGCTCTATTTGTGGGTAAAAAAGGACGCCAATTTTGTTTGGGTACAGTGTAGCATGACCGCGCAATTGCCATTCAAATTGCGACAGTGCTGAAAGCTGAAAATTGGCTTGGGCGGGAAGGTGTATACGTGCCCTGTATGGAAGTGGTTAAACACCATTTTAATATGCGGGCGCTACTCACCTATGCGTTCGCTTCTGCACGCAGTATCTTTAAGAGCTATGGGCGGAAGTGACATTTTGACATCGCTTCCGCCCTGCAATGGTATGGAGACGGGTGGGGGCCATCTTCCCCTCACTTAGCTCCATACCACAGGGAGAGGACACGATCTCTACCGGGCACCAGAGCGGAGAGTGGGAGCCCCTCTCCCACCACCAATAAAAGTGATCTTGCGGCGAATCCGCTACAGAGACCACTTTTATCTGAAAGCGGACCACCCTCTGAAGAAGAGGATACCGGGGTTATGGTAGCTAGCTGCTGCCATAACAATGATATCCCTCTTCAAACAGCCAATGTATAATGACGGCAGGCGGTCCGTAAGTGGTTAAGTGAGATATTGTCTAAACCAGGCATGTCCAGCCCACGGTCCAGTTTTAAATGGTCTGTCTGGTTTTCAGGTGTGCCGTGGGATCAGGGGAGAGAAGGGCTGTCAGATGAGCCAGATCTCCCGGTCCCCTGCCAAACTATACATTGGCAAGGTGAGAAGCTCCGTCAGCCTCAAAAGTGAAAGTAAAGTGCAGGGGAGTGTACTGTGCTCTCTGCTTCCCCCTAGAGTGCAGTACCCAGCTGAATGAGGAAACTGGAAAGGTACTTTGTTAGAAGTTAGATTCGTTTTAAAAGGGCATTATACATGTGTTTGTGCATGTGAGTGTCTGTCTGTATATGTTTGTGTGCATATGTCTGTATGTATGTGTATGCATGTGTCTGTATGTATGTGTGTGCGCGCATGTGTTTGTATGTATGTGTCTGTATGTGTGTGCATGTGTATGTGTGTGTGTGTGTGCATGTGTGTGCATGTGTCTGTATGTCTCTATGTGTTTGTGTGTATATGCATGTGTGCGCATGTGTGTGTCTGTGGGCGCATGTTTCTGAATGTATGTATGTATGTTACTTTTAATCCGGACCCCCCCCCCCCCATTCCTGTACCATCAGAACTGCTTTTGTTGGGCTTTTTTGTGATAGCAGCCAGGACTGCTGCTCCTCTGAAAAGCAATCCACGCACAGATTGCTTTTCAAAGGCATTTGACAGGCAGTAAAGAGGCATTATGTTGCCTCCTCACCACCTGTTTTAAGTCTGTAAATGCAGCATCACTATACCACAACAGTGCAATGCACACAGTTGCGGGGTAGTTGCAGTGCAGCCCCATTCAGCCTGGGTATACCTCCAGCTGCAGCCACAGCATGTGTACACCCCCAGCTGCTGCCTCTGCAGCTAAAGGGGGAGAAGTTGGGGGTGGTAAAAACAGCTCAACCAGGTGGTTTTACTGCTCCTCCAACCTGACATGTGAACAAGCACTTGGTTCACATCTGTGTGGCTGCGTGCTGCGTGTAGAGCAGCCCATTAATTTCAAAGGGCTTCCCTACCTGAAAAAATGCAGGGAAAGAAGTCCCCAACCTTTTTTTAAATTGCACTACACCAAAAGCACCCCACGTTTTCCAATGTCTGGGGTACTATTAAGACTTAACGGTACCCCTAAAGAACAGAGCATTCGTCTGTGTGTCAGGAACAATCACGACAAAGGCAAGAGAATTCTTGTTGGGCAGTGTATTAATGCTCGAACAAACACACTTAGACCAAATTTTAATGGTTCAAATAATGTCAGGCAAAATGGTCGGCCCTCACGCATGTTCACTTCATCAAATCTGGCCCTCTTTGAAAAGAAAGTTTGGACACCCCTGGTCTAAACCTAGGCGTGCCAACAAAAACCCAACACATCCACGTTTGTCAGAATTGTACAGATTTGTCATTGTCTTGTGCAATCATGCGTTCCAAATGCATAAGATTGCTCAGGACCTCAAACCACTCTACCAGAGTAGGAACAACTTGTGACTTCCAGACTTCAAAGCTAAACGTTTCACTGGATTTCACCGTACCAAGAATCAAGGATAGCAAGGCTGTTTGTGGGGGTCTTGTTATACAGTGCTGTGAAAACGTATTTTTCCCTTCCTGATTTTTTATTTTTTTGCATATTTCTCACACCTAAATGATTCAGATCATCAAACTAAGTTTAATATTACACAAACATAACCCGAGTAAATCGAAGATGCATTTTTTAAATTATTATTTAATTTATTACGGTGAAAAAGATGTTCAAACCTGCCTGGCCCTATGTGAAAAAATAATTGCCATCTCCCATGCTGAATCATTAATGAACTGTGATTAACCACAATTGTTTGGAAAGCTAAGTTAAATTTCACTTACCACACCCAGGCCTGATTACTACCAGACCTGTTGAATCAAGAAATCACATAAATAGAAGCTGTCTAACAAAGTGAAGCATGCTAACAGATAACAAAAATTAAAGATTAGAAACAAACACATATCGGTCTAGGAAGGGTTTCAAAGCCACTTCTAAGGCTTTGGAACTCCAGTGAACAATGGGAAGGGCCATTATCCACAAATGGAGATAACTTGGAACAGTGGTGAACCTTCCCAGGAGTGGCTGGCCTACAAAAATTGCTCAGAGAGCATGACGACGACTCATCCAGGAGGTCATAAAAGAACCCAGAACAACATCTAAAGAACTGCAAGCCTTACATGCCTCAGGTAAGATAGATCAGTATCCATGATTCAACAATAAGAAAGAGACTGGGCAAAAATGGCATCCATGGGAGACTTCCAAGGCTAAAGCCACGGCTAACCATAAAGAACACAAAGGCTCATCTCACATTTACCAAAAAAACACCTTGATTATCCCCAAGACTTTTAGGCAAATATTCTGTGGACTGATGAGACACAAATTTTACTTTTTGGAAGGTGTGTGTCCCGTTAAATCTGGCATAAAACTAATACAGCATTTCATAACAATAACATCATATCTACAGTTAGACATGGTGAGGGTAGCGTGATGTTCTGGGGCGGCTTTGCAGCTTCAGGACCTGGATGACTTACCATAATTGATGGAACCATGAATTCTGAACTTTACCAGAAAATCCTAAAGGAGAATGTGAGGGAAAAGGGATAAGGGGGTTTCAAATCCCCCCGGCCCCTTTTCTAATGGGACAGGGGCAGCAGAAAGAGGTTTCAAGGCTCCCCTTTAGAAAGGTCAGGGACACATTGCAAGTAGGTCAGGGTACCTAGAAACAGGTGAGAAAAGGGGTCCCTTGAAACCAGCTGCAGAAACATCTGGAAGCCTGAGGAGAACCTATATATAGAGGGGGTTCTGCCTGAGGAGACCTGCCAGTTACCTCAGGAGGTCGTCAGCTCCGGAGCTCCCCTCCCACCCTCCCTGGACTGTCGCGGCTAAATATTTATGTGGTAAGGTCACCTTTTCAAAAGAGAAGCGGGACAATTTATGATTAAAGTTATGCTGTATACAACTTGAGCTATAATGGCTGAGTTGTTAAGTTTTATATTGGTATTTATAATAAAAAAGTTATTAAGATGAATTCTGATAATAAAAAGATTACTATGGAATTGTTGTTAAAAGTTATTTGATGGTAAACCAATAAATAAGCCGCGGCCAATAAAATAAATAAAATTATTTTATTAATCCAAATACATGTTGGTGTTGTTTTTATTTCAAATGACTGTTGGGAAATGGTGAAATTAGCTGCTTACTGTCCCATGTCCGGCCATCAGTTTGTGACCTTAAGCTCAAGTGCATTTGGGTTATGCAGCAGGACAATAGTCCGAAACAAAACAGCAAGTCCACCTCCAAATGGTTCAAACAAAGCAAAATATAGGTTTTGGAGTGGCCTAGTCAAAGCCCGGACTTAAATCCAATTGAGATGCTGTATCATGACTTTACACAGGTTCATGCTGGAAAATCCTCCAATGTGGCTGAATTAAAACAATTCTGCAAAGAGTGGGCCAGAACTGCTCCACAGCAATGTGAAAGACTCATTGCCAGTTATCGCAAACGCTTGATTGCAGTTGTTGCCGCCAAGGGAGGCACAACCAGTTATTAGCTTTAGGGGGCAATTACTTTTTCACATAAAGCCAGGCAGGTTTGGACAGCTTTTTTGCCTTAATAAATGAAACCATCATTTAAAAACTGCATTTTGTATTTACTCGGGTTATCTTTGTGTGATAACATTTGTTGATGATCTGAGTTATTGAAGTGTGACAAATATGCAAAAAAAAAATTATCAGACGGGGGCAAATACTTTTTTCACAGCACTAGAAGTCATGAGATAACAATATTTATATAGGTCAAAGATCGCGTCTGTCCCAAAATTGTTTTTATGGGAGAACAGCTCCACTAAATATGAAGGAAGGTACCCTCATGACTATGACATCACCAACAGACATTTGTCAAACTGGGAAAAAGTTTAGTAAGTGTTGTAGTACCATAATTCCATCTCATCAAATTGTTATAGTTGCTTTCCTGGGCTTTGCAGGTCATAGAGAGAAAGCATGATGGTAAAATCTTGAAGCCAATCCTCGTCTGTTGCACTGCTTCTGAAAGGGAAGTGGAGGAGATGGTATACACCAGACTATAAAATTATGAAGCGTTATGTAAGGGAGGTTAAGACTATGAACATAAGTGTTCAAATTCCCTCAGGGGTCAGTGCAAAATGGATTTGGAAGAGAGCATTTTATAATGGCTAGACAATTGTCAGTGAAAAAAACGATATAAAACTTTTGCCTTGATTTAGAGAGTAAAGCGTGGCCACAGAGATAATATCAGTAGAAGGAAGAATATGTCTTTTGTGGCGATAAGTCACTATGCCATTTTCCAATATCTTATGAGGTAAAACCAACCGGGAATTGAGTGTGTCTTTAATTTAATATAGTGCCCAGACACTGTAAAGGTGCCACCCAATGTTTCTATAGCTGGACCTCAGCTGCCAAATTCCTAATGTTTGCTGCAAAGAAAATTCTGCATTGCTGTCAGATAATACATTGTAATTTTTATTGCAAGATAAAATCTGCCTCCTCTTTCTCTACCTTTTTCCCTCGAAAATAAGCCCTACCTCGAAAATAGGACCTAGCGCGAGTTTCTGGGATGGCTGCAAATTAAGCCCTACTCCAAAAATAAGCCCTAGTTAAAGTACTTGCAAAATCATGTAATTAGTTATGTAAATAGATTATATAATGAATGTGCAGTGTGTCTCCCTGTGTGACTTTATTGTGGGAAAAAAATTATTTACAGCGCTATTGGGCCCTCGTAACCTGTCAGATCTCTTCTCTCACCCCACGTCAACAGCCCCTCCCTCTGCGGTGCTCAGAGCGGGGAAGAGCTCTGCGGGTCATGGGGCGCTGTAAATAAGGTATTTTTCACAATAAAGTTACACAAGGAGACACAATGCACGTTATGGGGCAGATCCACAAAGCACTTACGCCGGTGTATCTCGAGATGCGCAGCGTAAGTGTAACTATGCGCCAGTGTAACTATGCGCCGTATCCACAAAACGAGATACGCCTGAAAAATATTTTTTTACGACCAACGTAATTTTTCTACACCGGCGCATCATGGGCGCAAAAATACGCTGGACGCACCCTTGTTTTGCTATGCAAATATGCAAATGAGGGAGATACGGCGATCCACGAAAGCACGTTTGTCCGGCGCAGGCTACGCGCAGTGCGCGTAAGCTGAACGCCCGGTCTAAAGTTACCCCTCATAAAAGCAGCTTTAACTTTACACCAGATGTGTGCAGGTCAGCTTCAGCAGCACCGTTAGGGACGAGCTGAGCAGTCACACTTGCAGGACAACAATCTGTATGCCAACATGCCATGGGCATCCATGGTCATAGCTATACTACTGGCTTTAGATGCGCGCAGAAGGAGGAGGGCACGGAGGAGGAGGGCACGGGAGAGGATATACCGACCGCGCATAAACGTCTTTGGCATGGGGGATTCGGAGGTGTATCGCATCTTCAGATTCAGCCCTGCTGTCATCATGGAATTAACCACAACCCTGAAAGATGACATCACCAGCCAGACACACCACTCACATGCAGTGGAGCCACTGGTCAAGGTACTGGCAACACTCCATTTCCTTGCCAGTGGCTCGTTCCAGTGTACAAGTGGAGTTGTGGCTGGGATTGGCACAATCCTCCATTAGCAGATGTGTGCACTAGGTTGTCCCCGCAATCCTCAGACGCATGTCCCACCACTTCATCAGACCCACCCAGGAGCATCTGCGGGTGAAGGCAATGGCAGATTTCTACAGAATTGCAGGATTCCCATGCACCGTGGGGGCCATTGATTGCACACATGTAGTGCTACGGCCCCCCGTGACACAGAGCACCTATACCGCAATCGGAAGCACTGGCATTCCATCAACGTACAGGTGATAGCCGATGCCCAATGCCTCATATGGCAAGTCCGTGCCAAACACCCAGGGTCCAGTCACGACAGCTACATATACCGTCAAAGCCCCATCCCAACAGAATTCGAACAGAACGTGTATGGGGACAGCTGGCTGGTTGGTGAGTGACATGGGTGTCAGGCATGTCTGTCCCCCCCATGATGCAGACATCACGAGGGGCACATGCATGACTAACATCCTCCTGTCTTTTCCCTTCCAGGTGACTCTGCATATGCACCTGGACCCCATCTCATGACTCCATACCGGAATCCTGAAACCCCAGGAGAGCAAAGATGCAATGAAGCACACGCACGTGCCCGTGGAGTGGTGGAACGCACCTTTGGCCTCCTGAAGTCCCGTTTCCGATGCCTGGATAAGTCTGGGGGGACCCTGTTGTATTCCCCAAACTTTGTGTGCCAGATCATCGCTGCATGTTGCATGCTGCACAACGTCGCCGTGAGAAAGGGCCTGGAGATTGACATACGTGATGACCTGACCCCCGAACCAGACAATCCCCCCCTGACCGAGGCTACCCCGTCTTCTGAGGGAAGAGCAGTCAGGAGATACCTCGCAGTAGGCATCTTTGCATGTTAAACCCACACATTAATCATGGCACAATGAGAATGCACGCATGCACACCACTGTGGTTCCTAGCCCACCCACCCCACATCCACATCAAATTGGATTAGCCCAAGCCCATTCTGGACTTGTCATCAGCAACGCCACGACAAGGCTCCAATTATGTTGCTGGAAATTCATACACCATTCACACGGACCTGGGGATCACTTCTCCCTGGTCCTGGGGATCCCTTATCCACCACAACCGAGGGTGACACCCCTTTTCCGGTAGGAATGTCCTCCCCACATTCATACATCAGTCACACTGTAGCCTGCCTGGGCTACAAAAAAATTAAAATACTCATACTCAAAATAGAAAAAAAAAACATAAAAAACTCATAACCTGAGTCAAAAACAAAACAAAAAATTACCGGCGCTGCCGTGCCCCACGCCTGCCACGGCCCTGGCTCCTCAGGGGAGACTCATTGGAGGGGGGGGACATCAGGAGAAGCATCCCCTGGTCTCACCACACCTGGCCGCCTGCCCTCCAACGCCAGGGCGATACGGGTGAGGACCACATTGGTGTCTTCATGCAGCCTCACCCCTGCCTGGATGGCTGCCGTATTGGCCCTGACAGCCTCGGTGAGGGCGCGGACATCTTCACCCACACCTGCTGTGGTGGCCTGCAAATCAGCCATGCAGGTGACCAGAGGAGTTGCAGGCCAGATCCTGCGCAGACTCCTTTATGGAGGCCATGCTGTCTGACATGTAGCCCATTCTCCTCACCACCTCACCCAGATGGCGGGTCTGGCGGGCCTGGTCCCTCCGGATGTTTTCTGGCAGAACGTCTGCCACCCCCCTTGTCTTCCGGGTCACCTTCCTGGGTCCTGATGAGGCTTGGGGCCTAGAAGAAGGGGAGACCCTTGGGGGGGGAAGCCCTGTTGGGGGGAGGAGTGGGAGGGGCTACCCCTGATGGAGGCCTGACTGGTGCCAGCACCAGGGGAAGACTCCTCCAAATGGAGCCTCACCTCATTGGCAGACATCACCTCCTCCTCCTCAACCCCCTCCTGAGGAGAAGTGTGGTCACTCCCCTCCCCTGAGGATTCCGGGCTTGACAGGTGGTCAGAGGCAGCCTGATGTCCGGGGGGTGGTGAGGACTGGCCAGATGGCCCAGCACCCTCCTACACATCTGTGGATGACACAAAACATTCACAGGTTTGAGGATCCACACACTTGTCACATGTTCCCTTCCCCCCCCACACATGCTACACACCAGATAGGAACTAAAACTTACTTACCTGTCCTCAAGGCCTCCTCAATGGAGTCAAATCCAGGCACTCCCTCCACTTGATGCCTGTGGAGGCACTGGGCAACCACCCGCTCCTCAGCATTGAGCGTCTCCCTAGTGGCTGGTCCCCCTCCAGTGCCACTGGCATGAGTGGCCATTCTCGCCATCTTACCACGCGCCGCAGATCATTGATCCTTTTCAAGATCTCATTGGGGGTCCTGGTCTCCCTCCCCAATGCATTCACATCATCTGCGATCTCTTGCAGGATCTCCCTCCTCCTGGCCTGCGTGGTGTTGACACTCTCAGGCCCATGGAGATAACGATCATTCAGGGCCATGGCCCTGACAATGATGGCCTTCTCCTGTCGGTTATAATTGTGCTTGCGCTTCCTCTCTGCTGCTGGAGCTACATGGCTCTAACAGAATAACCTGCACAAATACCTGCACAAAAAAGGACAAAAGCACCTTGCTTCAGGGGGGGGGGGGGAAACAAACAGATGTACTTTTGCACTGGACGGGCGCATGTCTGGGCCTATTTATGCCCTGGGCGTATCTCACTAATTACGCCGGGCCTAGTTCGTATCTCACTGATTACGCCGGGCCGAGTTCTGAGCATGTGCAGAGAGGCGCTGAACATAGTCAGCGTCATTGCCGTCCATTCGGCCCTTCATTTGCATGGGGTCACGGCTCATTTCAATGGAACACGCCCACTTTCTTCCCACTTTCAATTACGCCGGCTTACGCCTCGTAATTTACGTAACGCAGGTGCATCGGCGGGCGCAAATACTCTGTGGATACGGTACTTGCCTCTCTAAGTTGAGCCGGCGTAACGTAAATGAGATGCGCTACGCCGGTCTATATATGCGCCGATGTACGTGGATCTACCCCTATATCTTTTTACAGAACGGCTTACATTATTTTATAAGGACTTTAACTAAGGTTTATTTTTGGAAGTACAGAATTTCATAATGCTGACTCCTGAGCTGACAGGGGGTGGGGAGACAGGGGACATAGAAACTTTTATTTTACATACCGTAAATAAATAAGACATCCCTGAAAATAAGCCCTAGTGTGTTTCTTGTGGCCCAAATTAATTTAATTATTTAATTTATTTTTAGGGAAACACGGTAGTACTGAAGCAGCTTACATACTGTCCAGCCACTGTACAATATTTGTGGCTAGTGTCTTTCAAATAATTAACTCTGTTTATCTCAAGTTTCCTACATTGCGGCCTTACCAAGCTGCATACATTCTGTCCAGTCAACTGTACAATTTATGTGCCTATTGTCTCCCAAATAATACACTCACACTCTAATATTTGTCTCCTCTTCTATTGCAGCCTAACCAATCTGCTTACATACAGTCAAAGCACTGAATATGATCTGTGACTGTTTTCTCTTAGATAACAGATTTTAATGTTTATTTCAAGATAAAACCTACCTTGTCTCTCCCTGCTATATTGCGACCTAAACCAAGTTTTTACATACTGTGCATCTACTGAACAATATTTGATACTATTGTCGCTCAAATAATACAATCTAATTTCTATTTCGAGATAAAGTCTGCATTGTCTTTTCATTTTATAATGTGGCCTAACCAAGCTGCTTACATACTTTAACAGCCACTGAACCATATTTTTGGCTATTATCTCTCAGATAATACACTCAAATTTTTAGTGCCGGATAAAAACTGATTTGTCTTTTTCTATTATCAACATATCAAAGTGTTCACGTACTGTCCTGACCCTAGCCAAGTATGTGTGGTTATGGTTTTGAATTATTTTTGTCCATTCTGTTTAGATATTTTATTAAACTTTTAAGGCAAGGCAGCGTGGTACTGCTAAAAAAAAAATGGCTCAAAATTTATACTATTACATTTTAAGTTGAGGGCCTAATGTTTTATAATTTTTACATATTTTTCATATTTTAGGAGTAAACTTTGCTATAGATTTTAGATCTGTTGTGGTTGCTACTTTCACTAGTCAATTCAGACATATTATAGCTTGATATAAAAAATTAGGTGTCACAGCCAAAAACTACCCCAAAAAAGTTTTAATAATAGTGGAATCCTGCTGCTGTATTTAAAACAAACTAAATACAAAAATTAAAACATCAATTGCATATGCAATATACCCATATTTATCGGTGTATAACACGCACAGGCGTATAACACGCACCCTAACTTTAAGGCCCCGTACACACGAGAGGATTTATCCGCGGAAACGGTCCTCCGGACCGTTTCCGCGGATAAATCCTCTAGTGGATTTTGATCTGATGGTTGTACTAACCATCAGATCAAAATACGCGCGGAATTCCCTCCGCGGTGACGTGTCGCGCCGTCGCCGCGATGATGACGCGGCGACGTGCGCGACGCTGAAATATAAGGACTCCCACGCATGCGTCGAATCATTACGATGCATGCGAGGGAGGGAATCGGACGGATTGATCCGGTGAGTCTGTACAGACCACCGGATCAATCCGCTGGACTGGATTCCAGCGGATAGATTTCTTAGCATGCTAAGAAATTTGTATCCGCTGGAAATCCATCGGCCCGAAAAATATCCGCGGATAAATATCCGCTGGGTCGTACACACCAGCGGATCTATCCGCTGAAACCGATCCGCGGATAAATTCCAGCGGATACATCCTCTCGTGTGTACGGGGCCTAAGAGGGAAGTTTCAGGGGAAAAACATTCCCCAGTCCTTGTGTATAACACACAGCCACAGTTTACCCTCTATTTTCAGGGTAAAAAAGTGAGTGTTATACGCCAATAAATACAGTATGTGATGCCAGAACACAGTGTTGTTGTTTTTCTTTATGTTGCCCTTGAAGCCACAAGAAAATTACCCTCATTCTGCTGTACAATTAAAAAAAAAAATTAAATGTAATTTTCTTTGTTAAATGTGCCTCATGGAAATACCTAGCTCCCCTTTTTTCACAAAAGTTTGCCTATTATTCTGCATTATTCATTATTCTTGAAAATTGCAAGAAGTCAGTATCAAGATCTGCTGTTAAGGATTTGACCAACCCCGACAGATTTGCCCATCCCTAAATACCACCAGCTTTTTTTTTTAGAAATAATATAACACTAACTTAATTTATATCTAAATAAAGAGAACGTAAACAAACAAAAAAAAAAGATTAGAAATTCAAGATAACTATTGAAAAAAAATCACTAGCAGTTGGTAAAACCATTGTTAATATATATATATATATATATATATATATATATATATATATATATATATATAATCTATCAATTCATAATTGCATACATTCACGCAAGATTGTAATTCTTTGATGTTTATTAAACACTGGAAATGGTTTATTGACATTTTAGAAGATACTTTTATGCCCAGTTACAACAAGAGCAGCTGGTGTCAAACACTAGACCTGTCTGGCAGGATTGCTGGTAGGTATTTCCATTTAGACAGTTAAAAAAGCCACTTTTGCTATTTGGGTTTGGATAAAGACCATTTGTTTTTCCGACACAGAAACTACTGCTGCCTCCGCTGCTGCCACCACTGCTGCCTCCGCTACTTCCGCTCCCGCTGTTTACAGTTGTTGATGCTGGTGCTACTGTTATAGTTGGCGTCTGGCAATCTGATTAGGAGATCATGTCAAAAATAATAATTTAATAATTGTATAAATCATGCAAAGTGTTTCAAACTATGTATATGTTTGCTTTTCTAGTTGTTATACTATAAACAAATAATAAAGGTTTTATTTTTTCAGAAAATCGGTAATACAACGACATATTAAATAAAAGGTAATTTTATGTCACAGAAGACAGCCAGTCACAGTTGTTCTTTTTGACTGCTTATATAATTTATTGTATACTCTACAATCAACTGTAAAGTCAGGGTCGGATTCAGGTAGATCCGCGCATTGTTACAGCGGCGCAGCGTATCGTATTTACGCTACACCGCCGTAAGTCAGAGAGGCAAGTGCTGTATTCACAAAGCACTTGCCTCCTAATTTACGGCGGCGTAGCGTAAATGGGGCCGGCGTAAGCGTGCCTAATTCAAATGAGGATGAGGGGGCGCGTTTTATGATAATTATTGTTGACCCGACGTGATTGACGTTTTTCCCGAATGGCGCATGCACCGTCTGTGGAATTTCCCAGTGTGCATTACTCCAAAGTAATGCACACGTCATGACGTCATTGGACGTCATTGGTTTCGACGTGAACGTAAATTACGTCCACCCCCATTCACGAAAAAGTTATTTATCGACCAAGCATTTCTCTTATCTTGCAATAGGTAATCCTCCTTTGAACCCTTCCACATACCATCAAATAATCATTAAGTCTGCAGGTCTTTATTAACTTGAATTCCATTTTGGTTAAGGAATATAACTAATGTCTCATCTCTCTAAGTCTACTAAACTTTTCCCATTTATACACTATATTGTCTACATCAACAGTAGCAGCTTGTTTGAGCAGGGTTCTTGTTCCTATTGTTTTATAATTTTGAGGATGTTATAACATAAAAAAATTACCATGACTGACAGAAAGAAAAATAGCACCTAAACTTAATAACTAGTGACTGTGCCTAAACTAGAATTCCACTGCCAAACAAGCCTTAAAACTTTTTATGTACTGTAGCAGAGCGTCCCAGAGAGAGCCTGGAAAAGTCCTGTTCGGGGTTTACACCTCTCCCAGGCTCCTCTCTTATACATTCAGGGATCTCTGAGCTCTGATCCAGTACGGGTGTTGGCCCTCTCCCCCAGGCCAATTTAAGCTCACCTGTGCAGACAGTCTTGGCTCTGCCCTGGGACACAGATAGTGTTGGTCTGTGAGAGCAAAGAGGTTGGTAACCAAAACTGTTAAGCAATCTATGTGGAAGCTGACAAGCTGTAGATTTGTTCAGCCTGGTAGTGAGGGCATGCATATTGTATAGTTAGAGCCGGGACACGGCTAGGCTTTTTGTTTAATTACTTTTGTTTTGTTTCTTCTCTGCACACTGTACAGCACCTGTAAAAAGACTTTGTATATAGCACCAATAAACACCCCTCTGTTTTCACTTATCCCATGGACTTGGTATCTGTGCCTGCTCATCCCAGGGAGCGTTTTGTACCTACTACCTATCCCCCAGCTTACAGTACATAGTGCAGAATACTCACTTGGGAAAGATATTCCCAGACTGGATTTCAGTGTGTTCATCAAAGGGTATTTTCCTTGGCCACAGAAATTGCCACTGAAGTCATCCAGGGGAAGAGCCCATACCATAGCACCTCCAAAGTTGTTCTTCATCAGCCACTCTGCCTATATGAGATAGAAGCCACAAGCAATTTTACTTAAATGAATAAACAGAAATAGAAAGATCACTAAAACCATTGTTAAAACATATATAAAGTCTAAAAAATCAACACAATATGGGGTTGGTTTATTAAAACTAGGGAGAGCAAAATCTGGTGCAGCTTTGTATAGAAACCAATTAGCTTTCAGTTTTCTTATTGTCAAAGTTTAATTGAACAAGCTGAAGTTAGAAACTGATTAGATACTATGCACATCTGCATCAGATTTAACACTCTCCAGTTTAAGTAAATCAACCCCTATGTGTCCTTAAACTCATATGCTCCATTTATCATGAAAAAACACAACAGTATCTATTGATTTTCACCTTGATCTTCCAACTCTTTGGGTTGTCATATCCAATCCATTCACTTCCTTTGTAGGCGTATGGGACTTCTTGTGGGCTGTTCCACACCTCTGTAGCTCCATTCAAAAATTCACAGATCTGTGGAAATATAAAAATGAATAAGTAACACTTCATCATGTCTTCTTTGTAAATAGTTTATGTGTAACACATAGCCAGTATATTTATGGTTAGAATTTATGGTAGGGGATAAATGTGCAAGTTTATATTTTTAAAAAGTGACATAATAGGCAATTATAAGGGATACCTTTGTTGTCAGGTTTTTTAGCCAAAATAAAATCTGGGCTTCTATACTTCCTACAAATCACTGCCATTTTAACTCTATAAGCTCACCTTAACCCTGTGAGACTAATTTTCTTGTGTTTGCTAAGCATTTTTTTTTTAAATAAATGTGCAACTGGCAGACACCAGTTGCAATCACAGCAAAGAGCAAGGGTGATACAACTGGGTTCATGCATGTTTCCTACCAAAGAAAACACGCATAATCAAATAAGTTTGAAATATACTGTAGTTTTTGTGTTTATTAAATTTTTATACAAATTAGCAAAAAGTGCCTACCTCTGTTTTCAACAAACAAGCCAACACATATGTTTTTTCACCTTAATGCATAGATTGCATTAAGGTGAAAAATGTTTTTCCTTTACAACTCCTTTAATGCCAGAAATAACAATGCACCATGCATTAAAAACAAATTTGCACATTTATGACCAGGTTGTCTGGTGGTATTGTTGTTTTTTTTGTATGTTTCTTTCTGTTTGTTGGTTTGTCTTAGGCCTCGTACACACGAGACATGTCCGCTCAGAGATTTCGGTCTGATGGTTGTACACACCATCAAACCGAAATCCCCACGCACAGGATACGCGGTGATGTCGCCGCGCCGTCGCCGCGACGATGACGCGGCGACGTGCGCGACCCTGGAAGGTCAATGCTTCCACGCATGCAAGGGCTTTCGGCCGAGCGGACATGTCCGGTAAGTCGTACAGACTTACAGGCTTCCAGCGGACATGTTTCTTAGCATGCTAAGAAACATTCGTCCGCTGGAAACCTGTCCGATCGGCCGGAAAATTGTCCGGTCGGCCGTACAGACGACCGAACTAGTCTGCTGAAACTGGTCCGCGGACCAGTTTCAGCAGACATGTTCGGCCGTGTGTACGAGGCCTTAAACTTAATAATAATATCTTTAAATAAAAAAAAAAAATTGCAATCCTTACTTTTGTTTTTCTGTATTTTGGAAAAAAACCTAACAAAGATTTGTCAGTAAAACAATTTTCAGTGTACCTCAAAGTATGCCATGAATCCAGCTTCCTGTGTGTATTTAGCACCTGGACCTCCACCTGAAGTTGGGGCACCAAGGCCATTGTTGGAAGGATTTGAGAGTGTGAAGGTTCGTCCATAGGCTGGGAACCCAACCATAAGCTTTTCTGGTGCAGCTCCATTATTCTTCCAGTAATTCATAGCATAATCCTGAAAATGATTTAAAAAATAAATACATCTGTTGAGGAAAAGGGATAGATTGTAAAATACATAAAAGATGATTATTAAAACCTACCACATTGAAGTAGATATAACCACCCTGATCAGCTGGGCCCTGGAAAAGGGGACTGTCCTCTCCTGTGAACCCTTCCCATGAACCACGTAGATCATATGTCATTACATTGATGAGGTCCAAGTATCTATTAATGGAACAGAATTTATTAAGACTTGCAAAACTCACTTCCATAACCATTAATGCCTTTCTAAATAGAATTATGCAGAATTTAAAGCACTGTTTCAAACCAAAACTTTCTTGAACAAAAATCTTATCTTTTATTACAGATTTTTGATAAAAATAACAATTTTTTGTTACATAGTTAGTCAGGTTGAAAAAAGACACAAGTCCATTCAGTTCAACCACATTTACATTGCAAAATACATTTTACAATAGGGGAAAATATGTAGGGCAGATCAAATGGGGCCAGATAGTAGTGGAGTAGGCAAGAGGAAAATCTGGTAGGGACATCATGGTGGGGAAAATTCAACGTGTACAGTATAAAAATAGTATTTAAATTATGATTCTACTTTTTCTGTGTTTGTGGATGACACAAATCTGTACTGTGTAATACAGTCCATGGAACTTATCTTAATTTGTTAAACTAACAATATGTGTTTGAGAGAATGCAGGGCAATGGAATTTCCATGTGGATAAATGTAAGTACTCTATTTGGGGGGTAAAATATGCAGACACTATTAGGCAGATTCAGGTATAGTTACGCCAGCATATCAGTTGATACGCCGTTCTAACTCTGAATCCGCGCCGTCCTACATTTAAGCGTATGCTCAAACTGAGATACGCTTAAATGTTGCTAAGATACGAGCGGCGTAAGTCTTCCTACGCCATCGTATCTTAGCTGTCTATTTATGCTGGCCACTAGGGGCGTGTACGCTGATTTACGCCTAGAATATGTAAATCAGCGAGATACGCCTATTCACGAACGTACGCTCGCCCGTCGCAGTAAAGATACGCCGTTTATGTAAGGCGTTTTCAGGCGTAAAGATAAACCACCAAAAAGATGGCGCAGCCAATGTTAAGTATAGACGTCGGAACCGCCGTCGAATTTCACGTCATTTGCGTAAATCGATTCAGAATAGGGCTGGGCGTAGGTTATGTTCACGTCGAAAGCATTGACTATTTGTGATGCGATTTGGAGCATGCGCAATGGGATACGTCCACGGACGGCCCATGCGCCGTTCGTTCAAAACGTCATTTACGCAGGGTCATGCTTTATTTACATAAAACACGCCCACCTCTTCACAATTTGAATTAGGCGCGCTTACCCCGGCACATTTACGCTACGCCATCGTAACTTAGGACGCAAGTGCTTTGTGAATACAGCACTTGCCTCTCTAACTTGCGGCGGCGTAACGTAAATTACATACGCTACGCCCGCACAACTTTAAGCCGCCGTACGTGAATCTGGCCATATGGGTGTAAATCTGGGGTTGAATTTGGCAGATTTGTTTGATTGAATGTGATGGCACATGTCCTTTTCAGCCTAAATATGTAACTATAAGTGATCTCTATATCACCCCCGAACGTTAAGCATTTGAGCTTTTCAGGAACTTCTGTGGATATGTTTATCAGTACTACACCTTTTAATTTACTAAATCTTCCTAGAGAAAGAAACTGAACACCGATAACAATTTAGAATTTATTAAATAATAAAAATTCTGCTGGGGAAAATAGGTTTAGTATTCTAAAATCAGATAAATATTGTTCTATATATAAATCTTCTAGGCACCTTTTAATAGTATATTCCGTCATTTACCCCCAGAAAATAGGATTTTATGCTCACCGTAAAATCTCTTTCTCTGAGTTCATGGATGGACACAGCCTTAATCTTGACATAGTGGGAATAGCCTATCTATCTTTAGGAGTGACTAGGCAGAAGTGTTAACTTCAAAGCAGAACCGCCCCACCCAGGGTGCAGTCCCACTGACTATATCCCCTTAGCCTACACCAAGCAAATCAGTTTGTAGCAAGCAGTACAGACAAAGAGGGGTGGGTGCTGTGTCCATTCATGAACTCAGAGAAAGAGATTTTACGGTGAGCATAAAATCCTATTTTCTCTTTCGTTCATGGATGGACACAGCCTTAATCTTGACATAGTGGGACGTCCCAAAGCAGTGTTAAAATGAGGGGTGGGAAGCTTAAAATTAAACTTCACCCCAAAACAAAACAGAGCTCCTCAACTGAGGAGTTGTAACAGCCGCCTGCAAAACTTTGCGGCCGAAGAAGCATCCGAAGATGCACTCACATCAACTTGTAAAGTTTAGTGAAAGTGTCACCGGACGACCAGGTCACCACCTTACACACCTGGGAAACAGACACTAGATGTCAGAAACCCCAAGAGGCACCATTGCCCTAGTCGAAAGCATCCTGATAGGGAGGCGCTGGACCCTTTATGGCGTAAGCCTGATCAGGATCTGTCAGGTCCACCTCGAAATGGTGGCCGATGAGACCGATGGGCCCTTCTTGGGACCAGCCACCGAAACAAACTGTGAGTCTGAACTCCGGAATGGAGCCGTAACAGACAAGTATCTTCTCCTTAGGATTCGACGGATGAGGACACAAGTATGGCAGTACAATGTCTTCCTTGAGATGGAAGGTCGAAATTACCTTAGGAAGAAAAAAGGCTGTGAATGCAGCACCACCTTATCCTTGTGGAAGATCAATAGGAAGCCTTTCATGACAAGGCTGCCAGCTCAGAGCCCGTCTTAACTGACCCAACAGCCACCAAAAGGACCACTTTCTGAGAAAGTGTCAACAAGGGAACTTCCCTAATGTTCTCAAACAGTGGTTCTGAGGCACCTAGAGGTCATGGCGTTAAAGCCATTGACTGTAAGGCAGGATGACCTATGGGATCTTGCAACAGCAGGTCCTCTCGTAGCGGTAGACGCCAAGGTGCGTCTGCTATTCAAATCCCCACAGAGGTAGTGAAGGATGGACCGGAGGGGCCACATGCCGAACCCCCTGTACAAATGTTCTCACTAGAGAGTGAGTCACCAGGGGTCGCTGAAAGAAAACAGCCAGGGCAGATATCTGCCCCTGAAATCGTGCTTAAGGGCTCTTTCACACGGAGCGGACCGTTTCTGGGTCCGCTCCGTGTGTCTCCGTCGGCTCAGCGGGGATCCCCGCTGAGCTGTCGGCGGATAGGGCGGTCCCCGCACACAGTGCAGGGACCGCCCTGTCTCAGCTCCGCTCTGCCCTATGGGGAACCGGATGCAGACGGACCGTCTGTCCGTCTGCATCCGTTCCGTTCCGCCGGACGGAAGAAAAATAGGGTTTTCTTCCGTCCGAAAACCGGATCCCGACGGACGCGGACGTTAGCGGATGCTCCATCCGCTAACGGACGCGATCCCATAGGGATGTATTACAAGTCCATTAACGGACTTGTAATAACGGACAGGCGGAGCGGACATCTGAAAGGGGCCTAAGCAAGCTCTTTGGTCCACCCCACGCTGTAAGAACAGCAGGACTCTGGACACTATATGAGTCCGAGGATTCCACTTAAAGCGGTCCTCCACCCTAAAGTGGAGTCCCGCTGATCGGAAACCTCCCCCCCTCCGGTGTCACTTTTGACACCTTTCAGGGGGGAGGGGGGTGCAGACACCTGTCTAAAGACAGGTATTTGCACCCACTTCCGGCCACACGATACGGGCGAAAGACGGGCATTCCGTCACATCCCGTCTGTCGCCCGTTGTGTGCTGGGAACACTCGGCTCCCAGCACACAGCGTGTGAGCCAATCGGCGGGCGCAGCGCGACTCGCGCATGCGCCGTAGGGAACCGGGCAGTGAAGCCGCAGCGCTTCACTTCCTGGTTCCCTCAGCGTGGATGGCGGGGGGAGCAGCAGAGTGACGAGCGATCGCTCGTGCTCTGCTGCGATCGGCGCTGGACTCCAGGACAGGTAAGTGTCCTATTATTAAAAGTCAGCAGCTGCAGTATTTGTAGCTGCTGACTTTTAATATTTTGTTCCCATGGCACATCCGCTTTAATTTCCTTGCAAAGGGCTAAGTAAGCTCTCCAAGTGCGATAATAAATCCTCCTAGAGGACAACTTCCTAGCCTTCCTCATGGTAGGAATCACAGAATCCGACAGGCCCCGGTTCTCTTAGTACCTGGCTTTCAATAGCCATGCCGTTAAGCCAGCGACTGTAAAGCAGGATTCAGTATGGGACCTTGTGACAGCAGGTACTCTCTCAGCGGTAGACACCAAGGGATGTCTGCTACTAGCCGCACTAGATTGGCGTACCAAGGACACCAAGGCCAATCCGGAGCAATTAGGATCACAGGAATCCCCTCTGCCTCCACTCTGCGCAGCAGAAGAGGCAGGAGCTTTAGAGGAGGGAAGGCATAGATTAGCCGGTACTGACTCCACGGCGCCACTAACGCATCTGTCGCGTCCGCCCATGGGTCACTTGACCTGGCCACAAACCTCAATACCTTCCGATTTGAGTCGAGACGCCAGGAGATCTACGTCTGGCGTGCCCCATCTTGGGCAAAGGAGCAGAAACACCTCCAGGTATAGAATCTTCCATACAACCTTAGAAGTAATATAAAGTAGAATGCTACAGCTACCATTTTAACATTGAATCTTCAATCCACCATTATAATATAATGTAATTGCTACAGCTACCATAACATCCTCAGCCTCTATTGTAAATAAATCAAACAGTTGGGATATAGCAGATAATCTGGCATCTGATCCAGTCCTAATGCCGCGTACACACCATCACTTTATGTGATGAAAAAAAATGACGTTTTTAAAAACGTCACTTTAATTGACTGTGTGTGGGGGAAAACTTCGTTTTATGTCTTGTAAAAAACAACCAAAAAAAATTGAAGTATGCTTCAATTTTATGTGTCGTTTTTCAAAAGTGCACTTTTTACTTCACAGAAATTGACCGTGTGTAGCAAAAAACGTCGTTTTCTAAGACGTTTTTTCATCCACGCATGCCCAGAAGCTACTTATGAAGCAAGCTTCAATGGTAAAACGTGGTGGAACGTAACCTCACTTTGCAAGATCATTGTGAGAAAACGATGGTGTGTAGGCAACTTCGTCTTTGAAAATTGAAGTTTCAAAAACGTCATTTTTTACTTCACAGAAAGTGTCGTTTTTTTTCATCACATAAAGTGATGGTGTGTACGCGGCATTAGAGTATTTGCATCAATGTTTATTAAAATATCGTTTCCAAAAAAAGAACATTTATATAAAACTGTTTTCACCAAGTTTAAATGCAATGAAGTGAAGGTGGCAGGCTTTCTAATACACTGTATACATTTATGGGCACTTACTGAGATAACTGGGGAATCTGGTATGCATTTTCAATTGTTGACTTGCCAGCAGACACTGCAGCAGACATGAGTAGACGAGGTCTGTTGGTTTGACTTGCTTCCTGAACAAACGCAGCATTCATTTCCTACAGAAGAGAAGAAATATTAATAAAAAGCAGAACTGTCTACACCTGTATAAAAACGAAATATAGAGCAAATATTGGATGCTTGCCTATTTAAAGAACACATGTGCTGAAAGAAACATTTAAGCTGCCATTACTGTCCTTACCTCAGGTAAATGCTATTTGCCAAGATATCATTCTGATCTAATGGCTTCAGTGACTCAAAACGAATAATACTAACAATAATAGTATTATCAATAAATTTGACTTAACAAAAAAAAAATAGAAAACTAAAATTTTGCCTCAAAAAAAAAAAAAAAAATGATGATATTTCTCAACAGCATTTTTCAGTTTGAACAAGTGGCATGTATTGTGTGTTTTTCTGCTAATATAACAGATCTCTGGAGCTTACCATTACCACCATGAGCATTATTTTCATCATGTGATCCACAGTGTCCTCTTCTGAAGTATGCCAGGGGGGTAAATTATAAGAAATGTAACATGCATTTCCAATTCATTACTAATGAATGCTATGCATTACTACCGGTAATTATGATTATTGCGAGAAACTCAAGGGAATGCTTCAAAAGTGTTTAATAAGTGATTTCCCTGATCCTTTTACAATATGTCTTTATAGTGTTTTACACATTACAAGGAAGAGGTCCAGCACTTCTTCTATAGTGTCTCTCATCATAACAAGGGCATCAAAGCAAGCAACCGCAATTCAATATCACTGTAAATGTTCTACAGCAGTAGTCATCAAACCCTGTCCTCAGGGCCCACTAACAAGCCAGGTTTGCAAGATAACTGAAATACATCACAGGTGATATAATTTGCTGCTCAGTGATTGCAGTATTCTAGTCTGCATCTCCCCAAGGTAATACATAAAATCTGGCCCATTAGTGGGCCCTGAGGACAGGGTTGATGACCACTGCTCTACAGTATGGTGGAAAATAATATGTTAAAGGACCACACAGTGAAGAAAAAAAAAACTTGCACCTGCTATTTTAAAAAATGTATCACCTAAAGTGGATGTAAACCCGATTTATGAAATTTAACCTGGGCACATTTATCTGTAGTGTTTACTTATCTCTCTCCAAAGCCCTAAATCCTGTGTCTTTCTGCTCCTTCATTTCTCTGTTATCAGCATGATAGCTTCTGACAAGTTCTCTGACACAGGAGATAAAAAGCAGCAAAAAATTTGTATTGGGTAGTTTGCTATAAATAAATTAGCAGATAGATGATCTATTCACAACACAGCTCTGCATGTTTTTTTCTTGCTCTGTCTATGTTGAGGGGGGATGTGTGCCTTTCCTCCAATCAGCTGTCACACATGCCAAGACTCCCTTCCCACTGCTGAAAAAATTCTAACACAATGTTTACATTTTAAAGAATATAGCAAACTGAAGACAGCAGATATGCATGTAAAACTTATGTAGGGAGATGTGTTTAATTTCTGTGTATCATCTGAGGCTGTTCACTTCACTGGGTATAGCAGAGTGTTTATATCCACTTTAAAGCACTCATCTGACCTAGTCCTAAAACATTACCCTCAGCAAAATGTCACAAAGAGATTGTGACTTTATACTTTATACTTTGCAATTGAAAATCAGATTGTGCAAACACCAACATGAGCTGATATAAGCAGAAAGTGGTAGGATACAATTTGTGAAAGCACAAAGGTTCATTGGGTGTACACGGACTTTCATGACAGCTAGATTGCTTGTGAAACAATTTATTTTGTGCAAAGGAATGTGATGTATAGTGGCCCTGAGAATCAAAGTACCAACAGTGCAACAAAACTAATGAAAATGGTTCCTGGTTATTGTTTGTAAGCAAATATGCAAGGCTGGGGTCAAAAGATTCTTCTACCAAAAACTGAAATGGGTAGTAATCTACAAGGCAAGCTTCTTGTAATGAAGAAATAGGCATAAAAACATTGTGTAACACTGCCCTAATTGTGAGCTTTTAATTGCTTTATGTGCTTTATACCTGCAGTAGGACAGAGAAGAGCTGCTGGGTTTCTGGAGGACTTCCTCTGTCTGAGTCTCCAGGATACTCCCAGTCAATATCCAGGCCATCAAAGCCATACTGCCTCAGAAAACTGATTACAGAATTGATAAAAGTCTGACGGTTTGCAGAACTGGAAACCATGGTGTTAAACCTGAAATAAAGGCAATATGTTGTTTTGTTGTAAGTGACCGATTTAAGCTTATTTTGAGGACTCAAGTAACATGTATGACAAATAATATCTTATTACCCAGAGGTTCCATAGTTCCAGCCTCCAACAGATAGAAGTGTTTTCAGTTCACTGTTGCTGTAAACAAAAAACAGGTGGACATTTTTCGTGGTTGATAACCAATACAATATTCAATAACTGCAATTTTTAATCAAAGACAAAATTGCTGGAGATGTCAAGAAGAAAAAAAGGGACTACATATTTTTTGTCTTGTCCAAAGTAGGAAAAAAATTGCACCCTGCTCTATTTCTCCTCCATGTCTAGAATATTCCGGAGAAAACGTATAACAAATTAGTCCTACACCACCTCTTTAATGCTGCCAAATCGTGCATTGCACTGCGTTGGAGAGACTCGTGACCTCCCTCGGTCTCGCTCTGGCTCTCGAAAGTTAAGGAAGTGAACAAGATGGAAAACCTGTTACATTCAGCCCAAAACAGGCATGAGGCTTATTCCAAAACCTGGGCCCATTGGAACATATTCACATTCTCGGAGGAAGGGAAGGCCCGCTTCGGAACTTGAGCGTACTTTGACACTGTATATTAAAGCGGAGTTCCACCCTCTTTCAAAACATAGCTTCATCCCCTGTAGGTCTGTCCCCTTATGACGTTTTGGCATATATTTATTTTTTAAACTCAGTTATATTGTATTCCGTTTTTCATTCCCGCCGCGGCGGCAGCTGCCTCGGGGTCATCCACGGACCGCTATGCCTCCTGGGAGAATACATTGCAGAATTGCAGAGGAATCAGCGCGATGTCGGGGGGGCGGGACTAGCCCAGCAGCTAAAAACACCAACACCAGCCAATGGTATGGGATCTGGGCGGGCCGCTACGTGTATGTAGCCCCACCCACTTTCTTAAGCAGCCCAATCATTGGCTGATGTTTGATATCTGCATGCCCCCCCCCCCGACTTCACGCTGACAGCTGGTCTCTGCATTCAGTTACATATAGTGTAACTGAAGCAGACAAATCGGCTCAGTGTGAAACTGCCAGTACCAAGCAGTGACACCTGCCAGTGACACCAGCCACTATCAATCAGTGCCTGCCAGTGACACCAGCCAGTACCAATCAGTGCCTGCCAGTGACACCAGCCAGTACCAATCAGTGCCTGCCAGTGACACCAGCCAGTACCAACCAGTGCCTGCCAGTGACACCAGCCAGTACCAACCAGTGACACCAGCCAGAACCAACCAGTGACACCTGCCAGTGACACCAGCCAGTACCAATCAGTGCCTTCCAGTGCCACCCAGTGACACCAGCCACTACCAAGCAGTGCCACCTGCCAGTGACACCAGTGACCTTATTTTGTAAAGTAAACGTTTACAGATAGTCCCCGAGTTACGAACATCCAACTTGCGAACGACTCCTACTTACGAACGGGAGGCTGCGTGGCCACTTTTCGACGGCGGGCACATTCGACTGGACCTTTTCGACGGTGGGCACATTTGACAGAACCTTTTCTACGGTGGGCACATTTGACGGGAACTTTTCGACGGCGGGCACATTCGACGAGACCTTTTCGACGGCGGGCACATTTGACGGGATTTTTTCAACGGCGGGCACATTCGACTGAACATCGGAAAGCAACGTATGTGACGTTCTGCGCATGCTGTTCCGACTTACGAACATATTCGACCTAAGAGGAAAACCTACAGTCCCTAACCCGTTTGTAACTCGGGGACTGCCTGTATGGGGAACTGTGTCAAATCCATTTGCAAAATCCAGATATACCACATCTACGGGCCTTCTTTTATCTAGATGGCAACTCCTCTCCTCATAGAAGGTTAATAGATAATAGATTGGTTTTGCAAGAACGATTCTTCATGAATCCATGCCGATTACTGCTAATGATACCGTTCTCATTACTAAAATTGTGTACATAGTGCCTTATCATCCCCTCCGAGAGCTTACATAGTACTGATGTTAGGCTAACTGGCCTGTAATTCCCAGGGACGTATTTTGGGCCCTTTTTAATTATTCGTGCTACATTCAGCTGGTACCTTTCCAGTCAGTAGACTGTCAGTAAAAATTAGGAACAATGGTCTGGCAATTACTTGACTGAGTTCCCTAAGTACCCTCGGGTGCAAGCCATCTGGTCCCGGTATTTCATAATTTAAGTTTCCCAGGTCTAATTTTAATTCTTTCCTCTGCTAACCATGGAGGTGCTTCCTGTGATGTGTCATTAGGATAGACACTGCCGTTTTAGTTACTGAAGCCCCCCAATTCCTTTGTGAAGACAGAGGGAAAGACTAAATTCAATACCTTCGCCATCTCCCCATCCTTTGTAACCAAATGTCCTTCCTCATTCGTTATGGTGCCAATATGGTCTGTCCTCCCTTTTTTACTGTTTATATACTTAAAGAATTTCTTGTGATTTTTTTTTGCTCTCCTCTGCTATGTGTCTTTCATGTTCTATCTTAGCCACCCTAATTGCACCCCTACATTTCTTGTTGCATTCTTTATAAAGTCTGAATGCTGATGATGATCCCTCAACCCTATCATTTTTGAAGGCCTTCTCCTTTGCTTTTATATGCATTTTTACATTGTAGTTAAGCCATCCAGGACTTTTACTCACTAATTCAAAACAATTACCCAATGGGATGCATATTTAATAAGCTCTTAAAGCAAACCCATTTCTCCTCCATGTTCTTTGTTCCTAAGATTTTATCCCAACTTATGCCTTCTAGCAAGGTTCGTCGTTTACTGAAATTGGCTCGTTTGAAATTCAGTGTCTTTGTTTCCTATTTGTTTGATTGATACTGAAGCCAATTGACCTGTGATCGCGGTTACCTAAATTGCCCCGTATTTCCACATCTGTGATCAAGTCTGTATTGTTGGTAATCAGTAGATCTTGTTATTGCTGGGTTTTCCAGAAGGGGTCACTTCATGCATGCATCCTTCTAATGTGATCTACTGATCTGTGAATGCTGGATACTTTAAATAAAGAATAAAAAAAATGTGTATCTCAAATTAAACTATCAGTGAACTGTCCTGTCATCTTTTGTTTATTTGGTAGCTGAATAAAGTATAATTACTGGCTAAATCCAAAATGTAGGTTTACATACTATTTTTTCAGGCCATTGAAGGAAGCATAGAGGGTTGGATCATTCCATTCAAACGTCTGAATCTGGTTGTTGGTCATAGTCGCAAAGGCGTAGATCAGGTGAGTACACATGCAGGGGTCCACATTATCTGGCATGTACTTTGCAGCTCCAGGGTAGTACTGGGCCCAGTTTGTAAAGTAGCATACCAACTTGAAAGAAGAGCCTGGTTAGGTAAGGAAAGAATGATAGACAATGCAGCACTAAAAAGTGAATCGCTTCTACAAAAATGCTATATACTGTAGTGTAAAATAATGACATTTGCACAATTTTTAGGAACAAAATATAAAATGGTTCTGTAATAAAAGGAAGAAGGCAAGTGGGCTTTCAGAGGTACTTCTAGCATGAAAAAAGCCCAGACGTTTGATTGGGCTGATGCTAAGCAGTGGGCATAGCTTGTGGTTTGTTTAGGCAGGCCACCCGTGCAGTAGCCAGTACAGAGCAGATGGCACATGCTGTGCCTGACCTATGTCCTGAAGAATGCTGAGTGTTCTTGGGTGTAAGATTATCTTTCAAAGTACAATATGGGTGCAATTGAGGAGCCATATTAGTTGCCTAGATCCAGTTTTACACTAATGTAGTGCCAAGGATGACCAGATTTCCCCAAATGGGTTGCACTCACACCATAAGATGCATAAAGTCAAACAATGTAGTTCAAGTTGTGAGAACTGTAATTTAGAAATCAAGCACTTGATCAAGCTTATTTTCCTGGCAAGGGATGCGGTAACCCAAGCTGAGCATGTATGACCTTTCTGTGCATTAAACAGCTCTTTTCATTGGTTTCTAAATTCAATACATACATAAACAAGGTTGTTACAATCAGTGCTGTGTCTTATGCTACCTCAGTACGGTTGCTGTATGCAATATAGGGTTCCAGGCTTTTGCCTTGATATGTTTTAGGATATGTCTTCCTTGGAGCTGAATGCAGAAGATGATAATGGTTCACCTTTACTCAGAACACTCTCCCTAATAGTTTCCTTTTAGGGGAAACAGTGAAAATCAAAGGGAAGACATAGCCCAAACAATGCACGGAATAAATATGTATTTAGTGTGTGCCTTTATGTTTCTTGGGCTATGTCCTAATGGGAGTTAGATCCAGAAGATGACAATACTTCACCTTCACCACTCTCCCCAAAGGGTCCCTTTCAGGGGAAAAACAATGTAAGTCATTGGGGAGGCATGGTTCAAACTTTGTATACAATGAAGTAGTATGTGTTGAGCTTGTGCCTTGATGCATCTTAGGCTATATCTTCATAGAAGTTGGATGCAGAAGATGAACGTGCTTCATCTTTGCTCAGGACACTCTACCAACTTACTCCCTTTTAAGGGAAATTATATCAGGGGAAGCATGGCCCAAACATTGCATGCAATGAAATATGTATTGAGCTATTTAAGCACAAGGTCAGACCCCATATTTGAAGGCACTTGGAAAGTATCAGAAAAGCCTTCCTCTTTGAGACAAGTTTTTGGGAAAAATAAACCAGCTGCATTCATTAAACTTAGCCGCAAGTGTAAGTAGTTTTGTCCATTTACCTGGGCACTAATTATTATTAAAAATTATTGGATAAAAAAACGAATTAGGCAATATTTTTTTTTACTTACCTAACTGCACATGCAGTAGGAGGGCCAAACCTGAAATATAAATATTTAGGGAAAAGATGAGTAATATCACCACAAGCAAAAAGACCTCGGATTATATCGGAGTGAGTTATGAGAAATTTACCCGCTAGCAGCAGCTTGTTCATCTTGACGAAGTAGGCACCTTAATGTCAGCTCTCACTTATATAGGCATCAGTGACCTTGAATTTCTCAAAGAATGACCTGCACACATTGCTTTTATTGACATCAAAGATAAAGCATGATTTTAAATATGTAATTACTGTACTGTACTGTGTGTTTCATATTTTAGGTCAAGTTGCTTACACTAGCTAGCTGGATGTGCCCCAATACAAATCATTCAATCTGAGATGTTGGTTAGAATTATGACACTGGCAAAGTTTATAAAGGCAAACTAATCAGATGTTATGTAAGAAACTGCTTATCAGAAAATATGTATGCATCATATCTTTGAATCAGCTTCTAGGTTTCCAGCTTACAAATACGAAAGACATTGGATGATGTTCTGCAAAACATGTTATACTTACCTCCACTGTGCAGTTAGTTTTACACAGAGTGGCCCCGATCCTGCTGTTCTGGGGTCCCACGGCGTCTCTGGAAGCTCTTTCCCGAGGGAGTTAGTATTCGGGCACGCTCCCGTGTAATACAGTGTATGACTCGGCTCCGCCCCCCGATGTGGCGCGCCATTGGATTTGATTGACAGCAGCACGAGCCAATGGCTGCGCTGCCATCAATCTATCCAATGAAGAGCCGAGATGCCCGGGCAACGAAGGAGCGCGTTCACGACGCAGGACTTTCCAGGGCTCAGGGAAGTAAACTGGGCTGGGGGGCTGCTAATCGTCTGATGTTTTTTCACCTTAATGCATAGAATGCATTAAGGTGAAAACATTTTTACCTTTACAACCCCTTTTAAGCATGGGCATGTGGCAAAACACATCAGTAAAACAATGTTTTCAATATTCTGATTAACAATAAAAAGGATCCCCACTGTTCGCTTACAAGAAGTTGGTGTTGAGACACTTGGTTAACGCTGCCAGGGCATGTATTCCCCCTTGTGGAAATCGCCATATCTACCTACTTCATGGCAATGGCTTTTTAACCACTTTTTTCCCCAAAAATAGAGCTTTCTTTTGGTGGTATATGATCACCTCTATGGTTTATATTTTTTGCTTTAAACGAAAAATACAGAAAATTTGGAAAAAATTATATTTTCTTTGAAAAAGTCTATTGAACGAAACGCATCAGGTGACCCAGCAGCATCATACGTCACACGTCGGTGTCACTTCCGGGTAACGAGCTAAGCGAGGTGTGGAACGCAAGCCGATGCACCTCACGCTCGCCATTGCAGCGGTATCACAGCACATACCCAGTGTTTTGACTGCCTGACTTCTAGTGACCAGCTCCACTGTTATCTGGAGTTGTTATCTTGCCTGCAAGCAAGCTTTTTTGTTTTATTTCTACTTTTTGGATACTGTATATATTTTTTAATAAATTACTCTTGGTACTACTCTATGTGGGATTTTTTCTTCCATTTTTTCCATTTTAAATCACATCACACGTGGTTCCCGTACCAGCGCTGAGGACATCATCATCAAGACAGCTGGTAAGCTAGCAGCAGACCCCTTCCGAGTTCAGAAGGCTCAACACCCCCTTGTGGGGACGTCTATCTGGTAAGTGGGGACACAGCAGGGGTGAGCACAGATTACAGATTGGAGAACAACAAACAGAAATTGATCCTTCTCTTCATTGCCTATTTCACCTGTCCACATTCAATATAATATGCTGTACTGTCACAGATATTGCTGTTTTTTGCATGAGTGGACACTGGAGTTTACAGTCTCTTTGTTTATCAAAATTGCGCAGATCAGTGTTATGGTGGCTCTCAGATCATAAACACAGCTTTATTCATTTATTTTTTGTTGCACTAGGATTGGATTGAGGATTCAATGTTCAATATTTTTATTTTCATTTTTATGTTTTCACTTTAATCAATTGCTCATGTGCACTTGCTTTTATATATATAATTTAATTCTTGTATATACACATATTTCTTAGAGGCTTTGGGACTCTCATTGTAATTGGGAGTCTTAGGCTGGTATTCACAATTCACCTTAATTATTTTACGCACTATCCACAGCCTCAGAACCCATAGAGGGTAGTCTAATACATTTTAGGGTCACCTACTGTAACCACATCGGGGGCCCCTGCTATGAGCCCACCGAACAGAGGTGCCCGACATTTTCACCAATTTTCCTACACACACCTTCACTTTCATGGAGTGTTAGCCAGTGATAACATGGAAGACAGCATTTTACAGTGACCACTCTTAGGCTGCACCACTAACCCTACACCATATAATTTTCATTTTCAAATTTTTGTTATAAAAAAAATAAAATAAAATACATTTAAGTCATACATTTAGGCCAAAATGCATTAAGCCACATGTCTCAGGTAATAATTTAATAAGCGTATATTTATTGGTTTGCGCAAAAATTGTAGCGTCTACCTACTAAGATACATTTTCTGGAATTTACGCAGCTTTTAGTTTATGACTGCCTATCTCATTTCTTGAAGCACTATAATGGCAGGGCAATACAACCCCCCCTCCCCCAAATGACCCAATTTTGAAAAGTAGACATCCCAGGGAATTTGCTGAGAGGCATGTTAAGCACATTGAATATTTCTTATTTTTTAAGTGATTGAAAAATTACAAAAATAAGATAAAAAAAATTACACAAAGTTGTCACTAAATTATATTTTGCTCAAACATGCCATGGGCATATGTGAAATTACACCCTAAAATACTTTCTGCTGCTTCTCCTGAGTACCGAGATACCAAGTGCGAGACTTTTTGGGAGGCTAGCCACGTACAGGACCTTGAAAACCAATCACTGCCTTCAGGCTTTCTAAGGGCGTAAAATGGTGATTTTACTCCTCACTCCCTATTACAGTTTCGGAGGCCATGATATGCCAAGATAGCACAAAACCCCTTCAAATGACCCCATTTTGGAAAGTAGACAACCCAAGCTATTTGCTGGGAGGCATGTTGAGTATTTTATAGATCTTGCTTTTTTTCACAAAGTTTTAAAAATTGAAAAAACAAAACAAAATAAATTTTCCTTTTCTTCATTTTCAAAAACAAATGAGAGCTGAGAAATACTCACTATGCCTCTTAGCAAATAGCTTGGGGTGTCTACTTTCCAAAATTTGGGTAATTTGGGGGAGTTTTGTACTACCTTGACATTTCAGGGCCTCCGAAGGTAGTGAGGAGTAAAATCACAATTTTACACCCTTAGAAATCCTGAAGACGGTGAATGGTTTTCGGGGTCCTGTTCACGACTAGGCTCCCAAAAAGTCCCACACATGTGATATCACCGTACTCAGGAGAAGCAGCAGAATGTATTTTGGGGTGTAATTCCACACATTTTTTTTCCCGGTGGCAAAATATAAAATATTCCATGGATTCAACATGCCTATCAGCAAATAGCTTGAGGTGTCTACTTTCCAAAATGGGGTAATTTAGTTTTTTTTTTTAACTGTCCTGGTATTTTACGCACAACATTAGAAGCTTATGCCACACATCACCAACTCTTTTAACTACTTGAAGACAAAGCCCTTTCTGACACTTTTTGTTTACATTAAAAAAAATATATTTTTTTGCTAGAAAATTACTTTGAACCCCCAAAAATTATATATTTTTTTTTTAAAGCAAAGGCCCTACAGATTAAAATGGTGGGTGTTGCAATAAATATTTTTCACACAGTATTTGCACAGCGATTTTTCAAATGCAATTTTTTGGGGGGGAAAAAAATTATTTTTATTTTATTGCACTAAAACACACTATATTGGCCAAATGTTTGGTAAAATATAAAAGATGATATTATGCTGAGTATATAGATATATGAAACACAACATGCTTTAAAATTGCACACAACAGCGCAGCGGCGACAAACTACATACATTTTGAAAAGTCTTTACAGGTTACCACTTTACAGAGGTTACAGCCTTTACAGGTTACCACTTTACAGAGGAGGTCTACTACTAAAATTACTAGCCTTGATCTGATGTTCACAGTGATAGCTCACATACATGGTGCAATTGTTGTTTACATATGACACAAGACTGACGCTTGCGTTCGCCTTTGCACACGAGCACAGGGAAACAGGGGTGCCTTTTTTTTAACACGGTTCCTTTAATTTTTTTTATCATTTGTTATTGTTATTACAGAGAATGTAAATATCCCCTATGATAGCAATATGTAGTGAGTGACAGGTACTCTTTTAAAAAAAAATTGGTGTCTATTTGACCCTAGATCTCTCCTCTGCTCTCCAAAGCATCTGACCACACCAAGATCAGTTTGATAAGATGCTTTCCCAATTTCCTAATGGCGCTGTTTATATCCAGCGAAACCAAAGTCATAAAATGCTTGTAGCTTCTGGTTTCTTAGGCCATAGAGATGCCATACCGGCTGCATTCTCAGGTTCCCCGGTGGTACAGGAGAGCCCGAAAAAAACATGGAAGGGGGAACATTCCCTCCCACTGCTTGTAAAAGCAGTCTAGCGGCTAAATAGCAGCTAGGATTGCTTTTACATGAAAGCCGACCGCTGGCTGAAAAGAATGATACCAAGATGATAGATAAACCTGCAGGCATCGTTCTGGTATAACCACTCAAAATCCAGCAACTTACCAGTACAGTGCTGGTTCTTGTTGAGCATATATTGTAATGTTCTTTTTTTCATGCAGCCTGTGGGTTGAATAAAAAAAGTGATTGATCGGTGGGTATGCCCACCATTAGAATACCGTCCTGCATCCACCCACTTTGATGGGCATACATGCACTGTTTTTTATTTAACTGTGGTGGCGAAATCACCTCCTACAGCGCTGGAGTCACTTATATACGTATCGTGAGAGCAAACGTTGCTGCTGTCAAGATAAATAAATAGGTGCTGCAGCTGAATGGCGTACCTGAAAAGCAAACAATGGTAACAATAAAACATTAACGCAATAAAACAACTTAATCTTAGGGGCAAATCGCCCCTCCACCCTTGCCCCCATGTTTTGGCACATATGCTCCGTTTTTTACCTGTGGTGGTGAAATCACCTCCTGCAGCACCTGATTTACGTATTGTGAGAGCAAACGCTGTTGCTGTCAAGATAAATAAATCAGTGCTGCAGCCGAATGGCGTACCTACAAAGAAAATAATAATTAACAATAAAACACAGCAAACAGTAAAGTATAAAAGAATGACATACCTGCAAAGCTAAGATGATAAAACAGTAACAATAAAACACTGCAGTTAAGCATAAAATACAGTAAAACAGAGCAGAACAATAGAGAGAGAAGATAGAGAAGAAGAAAATGACAACTATTTTTGGCTTATTTATTTTATAACATATATATATATATATATATATATATATATATATATATATATATATATATATATATATATATATATATATATATATATATATATATGTCCTCTTGTTTGTAACTGTAATGGTTCTAGGTTTGGGTCTCTCAAAATGCGATGGCATCTTTGGAGACCCAGTGAAAGTGTGCCTTAGGACTGTGCAGTGCTGTTCCCTACGCTATTACTCCACTAGTGTGTGGTAGAGTTGGAAACATTCACCGTTGCAGACACCAGGTCTGGAGGGACAATAAAAGCGAGTGTCACGCCTATATCCCTGTTTCCTACAGACACGACATCTTCTTTGGGGTGTTCGTTGGGTAGGGGTACCAGGGAGGACATACAGAAAACGCCTCTCATGCAGCCAGCTCACTACATTTGCGTTGGGAAGGTGGGGCACAGCACCGTCTGGAAACAGAAGGGCTGTGATGACCTCTTCCTGGAATTTAAGGAAGGATCCAGTTCGTCCTGATGCTTTGTACAGCACATAAGCATTCAGCAGAGCCAATTGAAATAGGTTAATTAAGTATGGAGCAACAACTGGTCATTGAAGTTCACCCGTCCCATGTTTAGGTTGTATTCGTGGACACAGAGGGGCTTTACAACAACACCAGCCGCGGTTGGAATTTAGACTGTCGCATCTCCATGAAGGGAGGACAGAACGAAAGCATTCCGATTATCCCTCCACTTCACTGCGAGCAAATTACTACATCTCAAGCAGAATTTCTCCCTCAGTCTAAGTTGTGATTCTACAAGCCGTTGGGGGAAGCCCTGGCGAGTAGATTGCATGGTGCCACAATCAAAAAGGTGACTAAAAATTGGCAAGCTTGGGTAATAATTGTCCATGTACAAGTGGTACCCCTTTCCGAATAAGGTTGACACCAAGTCCCCCACACTCTTACCAGTGCTCCCTATGAAGTCTGGTCAGTTGAGGAGCTCCACATGACTATCTTTTCCCTCGTAAACCATAAAACTATATGCATAGCCTGTTGCCCTGTCACAGAGCTTATACAACTTGACCCCATATCTGGCACGCTTCTTGGGAAGATACTGTTTGAAAGACAAGTGGCCAGAAAACATAATCAAGGACTTAAATCAGAAAACGTAATCAGACAACTTGGTCGGGAGTAAACAAGGCTGCAAACTGTTGGTTAAAGTGGTTTACGAGGGGCCGAATTTTGTAGAGTCAATCAAATCCAGAGTCACTCCGAGGATGACAGAGTTCATTGTCGTTGAAGTGCATATACTGCAAGATCTGCTCGTATCTAGCTCTGGTCGTGGAAGCAGAGAACACGGGCATATGATGAATTGGGTCAGTGGACCAATATGACCGCAACTCACTCTTTTTAGTTCTGCCCATGAGGAGGGATAGGCCCAGAAAGTTCTTAAATTACGAAACAGTACAGTGGGGATCGGAAGTTTGGGCACCCCAGGTAAAAATTTGTATTAATGTGCATAACGAAGCCAAGGAAAGTGTCAGGGCACTAACCTTTAATGGTCACATTCCCCAGTTGGCTCTGGGTGGAATCGAACGCAGGACCTCTCCATTGCTGGTCCAGGTCTTTGCCTCTGAGCCAATGCTCAGTGTTATTCTTCTTGCTGTCCGTCGGAGCCTGGTTCTGAACTCGTGCTACTTTGGACCAATCAGTGGCCTGAGCGGCCTATTTAAGCCAGCCCCTTCCTCTTTGCAAATTGCTGGTTCGTAAACAGCTTTTTGGATTACCTTGCTGCTGAATACTCTTTGGATATCTCGTTACCTGACCCCTGGCCTGTTTCCTGGATTATCGCCTTCTGTTTACCTTGACCCCGGCTTGAACTTGGACTCTCTGATCTCTGTAATCCCTGACCCTTGGCTTTGGACTTTTGGATACACCGCTTGCTTCAGCCCCTGACTCCGGCTTGTTCCTGGTTTTTCCTTCAGTCTTGTTCCCTGTGTGCACCTGCTATTTTGGACTGTTTCCTGTGTCATCCGCTACAGTCTCCAGTGTGCTTCTGCGATCCAGTTTCCGGTTTACCTTGGATCTCCTCCTGCCACTGGTCCCGGTGCCTCCTGTTGCGTCCTACCCTCTGTCCCAAAATCCAGAGGGCGGATCGCATCAGGTCGCAAAGGTGAGCCGCCCTTGGCATCTTGGCTTCGGTAAGTTATATCCTGACATTACGAACCAGCCAAGATGTCCGAAGCCGACAGGGCACGCTCACCCTTTGAAGCCTTGTGTCAACAGGTTTCTGTACTAACGGACGCTGTTCAAAAGTTGCAAGAAGGATACCTGCAGGTGGTGGATGGCCGTCTCAAACAACTGGTCACACCTGAACCTTCCGCTTCTCCTTCAGCCACAGCGTCCACCTCCCAGTCGTCTACAGCACCAATTGCGGCTGCGATTCATCCTGAACCACGAGTTCCTACACCGGAGCGGTTTTCTGGCGACCGCAAAAACTTCCGAGCTTTTAAAAACGCCTGTCTACTCTATTTATCACTTCAACCCAGAACTTTTTGCTCTGAAGATGTTAAAGTTGGATTTGTGATTTCGCTTCTTGCTGACGAACCTCAATCATGGGCTCATAGCCTAATGGAGCAAAGAAGCACCCTACTGGACACTATGGACTCTTTTTTTGAACAGATGTCTAAGTTATATGATGACCCACTACGTTCATCTACTGCAGAAGCCACGCTCCACAACTTAAGCCAAGGAAGAAGACCCGTGGAAGATTATATTGCCGAATTTCATAAATGGTAAGCAGACACAGGGTGGAACGAAGTGGCTTTAAGATACCAATTTCGTCAAGGTCTATCGGAGTCCCTCAAGGACGAGTTGGCCCGAGTTGACCCTCCTACTTCTTTGGAAGCCCTGATACAATCCGCTACGCAGCTGGACAGGAGCTTGCGGGAACGACGGACAGAGCGTTTCCAAATGTCTCGTCCCAACTGGACGCCTGCAAGATCCTCTGTGGCTCCTGCACCTCCTCCGGCTCCATCTGCACCCTCTCTTCCTGACCCTGAGCCCATGCAGCTCGGGCTAGTTCGGTCACCTCTGACCCCTGAAGAAAGACAACGAAGACGTCAATCTAATTTGTGCCTGTACTGTGGCGAATCGGGCCATTTTCTTCGCTCCTGTCCAGTGAGACCTTGTAAGTCCAACCTACCGCCTACCTTCAGTTGTCATATTTCTAACCTGCCACAGACTCATGTTATTCTTTTTCTGTCATTACAGCTACCAACAGGAGTAACCCGGCTCCCAGCCATAATTGACTCTGGGGCATGTAGCTGCTTCCTGGACTCTGCTATTGCTCAGAAATTACATGTCCCACATCGCCTCAAGGACTCCTATTTACAGATACACTTGGCAGACGGCTCACTTCCACGTTCCGGTTTAGTCACCAGAGAGGCTCTTCCAATTCTTGCTTCTTCTGACACCGGTCATCGAGAATTCCTCTGTTTGGACCTCATACCATCACCTATGTTCCCCATCATTCTGGGACTTCCGTGGTTGCAGGTTCATCAGTCCTGTATTGACTGGGGTAAGAAAGAGGTGAAGTTTTTTTCTTCCTACTGCAATCAACACTGCCTTCATCCTGTTAAAGCTTCCTGTTCTACCATTGCTTCTGCACCAGACGATCTGCTTCACGTTCCTTCAGTTTATCTTGATTTCAAGGACGTTTTTGACAAACAACAGGCTGACCACCTTCCCCCACACAGACCATATGACTGCCCTATTGACCTTCTGCCTGGTTCTAAAATTCCCTTTGGTCGCATCTTCCCCTTGTCGGAGACCGAGCTAGTAGCTCTAAAAACATATATTGATGAAAATCTTGATAAAAAATGTATTCGCCCATCTTCTTCTCCAGCTGGCGCCGGAATCTTCTTTGTTGGGAAAAAGGATGGCTCACTTCGACCCTGCATCGATTACAGAGAGTTAAACAAGATCACTATAAAAAACAGATATCCACTACCCCTTATCCCAGAGCTTTTCCAACGTTTCCGCTCGGCCCGAGTCTTTTCTAAACTGGACCTTCGGGGAGCCTATAATCTTATCCGAATTAGAAAGGGGGATGAGTGGAAGACGGCCTTCAGATCGAGATTTGGTCATTTCGAGTATTTAGCGATGCCCTTTGGCCTCTGCAACGCCCCTGCCACCTTCCAGCATTTAGTTAATGATATATTTCGTCAATATCTGGATGATTTTTTGGTTGTTTATTTAGACGACATACTCATTTTTTCAGGTTCATTGGAGTTACACCGAATCCACGTCAGAAAAGTTTTAGCCGTCCTCAGAGAACATAAATTATATCTTAAGGCCGAAAAATGTGTTTTTGAACAAACCAACGTTCACTTCCTCGGTTTCATCATTTCAACCAATGGAATAGCTATGGATCCACAAAAAGTAAAGGCAGTCCAAGATTGGCCCCCTCCAACTGATAAAAAGGGTGTCCAGCGATTCATTGGGTTCGCCAATTTTTATCGTAGATTTATTCCTGGTTTCTCTTCAATTGTCACTCCCATCACTGAATTGACCCATCAGGGGTGTCTTTTTCGTTGGTCACAGAAAGCACAAGAGGCCTTTACAAAACTCAAGACAGTTTTTTCTTCCGCACCTATTCTGCGACACCCAGACCCGGCCTTGCCCTTCACCCTGGAGGTCGATGCCTCCGAAACAGCCACAGGTGCTATTCTATCACAAAGACAAGGACCTAAAGCCTTACTCCATCCTGTGGCATATGCATCTCGGAAATTGACTCCTCCAGAGAGGAACTATGATGTGGGGGATCGAGAGCTCCTTGCCATTAAATTTGCATTAGAAGAGTGGAGGTATTTGTTGGAAGGGGCACTCCATCCCATTCTAATTTTTACTGACCATAAAAATTTGGAGTATCTCCGATCTGCTAAGCGACTCAGACAGGCCCGTTGGGCCCTCTTCTTTACACGTTTTAATTTTCATATAACTTACAGACCTGGTTCGAAGAACGGTAAAGCAGACGCTCTGTCCAGGATGTTTACAGATAACTCTATGCCTATTGAACCTAGTACTGTATTAACCCCTCAGAATTTTCTCTTGATCTCTCAAACAGATTTGCTCAACTCCATAAAGCTTGCTTCAAAACAATGTCCTAATCCGGCCATCTGTTCCTTGGAAGAACGGGATGACTTACTGTGGTCAAGGGGTAAGATTTTTGTACCAGCAGAGACCAGACAATTAGTTTTGAATACTTTTCATGACCATAAATTTGCAGGCCATTTTGGCATTCGGAAGACACTTGAGTTAATTGAATGAATGAATGAATGAAAAACTTATATAGCGCGGCACATGCGAACTGAATCGCCTCTGGGCGCTTGATGTTTCGTGTCTCATGACATCAAAAGAGCAGAGTTTTAATCCGTCTTCTGAAAGTCAGGTGGTTTTCCTCCAACCGAACGCTGGTTGGTAATGCGTTCCATAGTCTCGGACCTTGAAAAGCAAACCTTCTTTCTCCTTTGGACTTGTATTTGGTTTTTGGAACCTTGACCAGATTTTGGTCGCTGGATCGCAGAACGCGATTAGAATTGTGAGGTTCTATCTTGTCGCAAAGATATTGCCGCGCCTTCCCATGGATGCACTTATGTGTCAGGCAGAGTGCTTTAAATACAATTCTGTCTTTTACTGGCAACCAGTGAAGGGTTCTCAGCGAAGGTGAGATTGATTCTCATGTCCTTTTCCCAGTCACCAGTCTGGCGGCCGTATTCTGTACGACTTGCAGACGAGCGATTTGGTACTTTGGGAGTCCGAGGTAAAGGGCATTTGCATAGTCCAGTCTGGAATTCACGATTGTTCCCACCACGACTGCTACGTCTTCTTTGGGGATAAATGGAATAAGTCTGCGTAGTAGGCGCAACAAATGGTGCGATCCGCTGACTACTGACCCTATTTGTGCGTCCATTGTCATGAAGGTGTCAAAAATGACTCCTAGACTTTTGACTTTGGAGCTAGGGGTGATGCTTTGGCCCAGAATGGGCGGCGGTGTCCAGGTTATTGCCAGTTGACTCTTTCGGCTGGCGTGAAACATAAGAAGTTCTGTTTTGGAACTGTTGAGTTTAAGATAACTCTTAGTCATCCAGTTTTCTATCGAAGAGAGACATTTCTCTAAACTGAGATGATGATCCTTTTTGTTGCAGATGCGAAAATACAATTGCGTATCGTCTGCATAAGAGTGATAAAGTAGTTCTTGGCTACTGATAATATCAAAGAGAGGGCGAAGATAGATGTTGAACAGTACCGGTGACAGGGGGGATCCTTGGGGGACTCCACATGGCACCGTGCGTTTTTCCGACGTGAAAGATCCCAGTTTCACTGTTTGTGATCGGTTTTCAAGAAAGGAGGAAAACCATGGTAAATCACCTTCTGCGATTCTGGCTACCTCGGCCAGTCGCATCAGTAACATTTTGTGGTCTACTGTGTCAAAGGCTGCGCTTAGGTCCAGCAGAACCAGGAGACAGGATTCTCCCTCGTCTGCGGCCTCGAGGGCATCGTCCCATATTTTGAGTAAGGCCGTTTCTGTCCCGTGTCCGGGACGGAAACCTGATTGAAATGGATCGAGTAGATTGGTGGTATACAGATGCTGTTGCAGCTGTTGTACCACTATTTTCTCCATTATCTTGGAGAGAATATTTAGGCCTGTTATGGGGCGGCGGTGAGTTGGGTCCTTGGGATCCAAGTTAGGTTTTTTCAAGATGGGCTGGATTGTGCCCTCTTTCAGCAGGGATGGCACTATGCCTTCCTTAAATGACTGATTTATAAGCTGTGTGATGGGAGGCGCCAGAATGTCGGCGCATTCCTTCAGCAACTTGGTGGGAATGATGTCATTGGGTGCTGTGCTGTTCCGCAACGCACCAATGATATTTTTGGTGGTATCGATGGAGATGGGTTCCAGAGTGAACTTAGTTGATTGTAGAAGGTTTCTGTTGGTGTTTTGTAGTTGATTGAAGAGGGGGCTGAGGGGGGTTTTATTTTGCAGAATACTTACCCGGATTCTTTCGATTTTGTCGATGAAGAAATCCGATAGTTCATTACAGAACTCTTGGGTGTCTGAATTGGGGACTCGAAGACATCCCGGATTCATGGTCTGGGTGACCATCTTGAAGAGTTCTCGGGGGTGGTTCATGGCGCTGTTAATCGTCATAGAAAAATGATGTTTCTTGGCTTTGAAGATTTCTTTATGATATCGTGTTGTTATTGCCTTGTAGATGATGAGGTGATCTTCTGAAGGGCTTCTTTTCCAGGCGGCTTCCGCCCTTCTGCGCTCTTGCTTCAGTAGGGACAGCTGGTTGTTGAACCAGCCGGACTTTTTTTTTCCGGATGCGGACTTTGCGTTTCGGTGCTACTAAGTCGGCTGACTGTAGCAGAGCTGCATTTATGGCATCCAGTGTATCTGAGGCTGTTAACTGAGGATGAATAGTTTCAATTCGATTTCCCAAGGTAGATTTGAAGAGTTCCGAATGAAGCTTCTTCTGAGATCTAGCCCAGTGTATTGTCACCGGCTTGGGTGCTTTTATAACTGGTGGAATTTTGGAAATTATGAAACTAATTGCATGGTGGTCTGTCCATGGCAAAGGTTCATTTCCCAAAATGTTTATTTTCAGATTTTGTCTGAAAATTAGGTCGAGTGTGTGACCTGAAGCATGCGTGGGTCCGCATATAAGTTGCTGTAGTCCTAATCCTTCCAGGTGATCGATGCAGGCATCCGCAATGGGATCCTGTGAGGAGTTGGCTCACAGATTGAAGTCCCCGAGCAGCAAAAGATGTTTGCTGTTAAGGGTATAAGTGGATATGAACTCCAGTAATGATGGTAGAAGCTGCGATTTTGGCCCAGGTGGCCTATAGCAGAGGAGAATGTGAACAGTCTCCTGGGGGTTAGTTTGAAGTTGAAGAGTAAGGGTTTCCATAAATGGAAGAGGATTTTGAAGGACCGGCTTAGTGATTGCAATATGAAACTTATGGATCACCGCCAGGCCTCCTCCTCTTTGCCCTATTCTGTTTTCCGTTATAATGCGATAATTTTCTGGCACCAATTCTCCAAGAATGGTGTTGCAGTCATTTGAAAGCCAGCTTTCTGTGATAAAGAGGCAGTCTAGATCGTTTTGTAGTAAGAAATCGTGGATTTCTGATCGGTGTTTTACTGCCGATCTTGTGTTGATCAAAGCACATGATATGTGCTTGAGCTGGGTTAAATGGTTGAAATTTTTGATGGTCGATCGTCGATCGAATGTCAAAAGTTGGTCTATTTTTAAGGCCTTTTTGGTGACGGCTGGTAATACTGTTGCGAATTGTCTCAGACCCCAAATCGTTTCTGCAGAGTATCGCAGTTTAACCATTGTTGCCAGTCACCGGGGGGGGGTTAATTGCAATAGAGGGAAGATTCGCTGAATCCTCTCGCTTGGCCTTGGTCCAGAGGAAGGCAAAAAAAACCTGGCAGTGCTAAGCCAATGTGCTGCCGCAGGGAAAAAAATTCCTTCCTGATCCCTGAAAGGCGATCGGACGAAACCCTGGATCAAGTACTGTTTGGAATGGGGGGGGAAGGGGGAGAAGAAGGGTGTCACTGTAGCTGAGGAGTACCAAGATGGCCGCCGACCGGGCCACAGGCCTCAGGTTTGGGGGCTGTTTGGCTTGGTGGGTATGAGCTGGTTGTTAATCCAGGGGAGGATGGGATCCTCCAGGGATAGGGGGATGATCCCTGACAATTCCAGGAAAATTTCCAGGCTGTCAGTGCTCCTTTTTGCGGCACGCCGCTAGGCCACGGCTGAAGCCGCGGTCTTTCCTAATTGCGGCGGCCGCGAATAAGGCCTGGTCTGGCGCGGATGCGGGAAAGAGCCGCAGATCGCCAGAAAAAAGCGCTGCTATGCGCGGCGGGTGGCCGGGGTGATTATGGGTGACTGATTGGGGTGCATGCGGCTCTAAGAGAAGGTAAACAGCCGCAATTTTGATCGCTGGAGTGACTGTCCTGAAAAGGACGGTCACTAGCGATTCCTGGGGGTGGAAAGATGGCCCTGAAAGACAGGGGCTTACCTGAAGAGAGGGGCCCACGAAGGGAAGGAAGGAGCCGGTCCTATGGGCTGCAAGTTGATTCATGCAGCAAAGATTGTAGGAGCCTGCCTGCCTGTCTGCGGTGTCTAGCTGGCTATCTGTCTGGTCCCTGGAGAGAGCAGACTCGTCGGGAAGCGTCCTACTCCCTCACTGAACTGACACTGACTGATTATCCAGCTAAGCCTTGTCAGCTGCGGTGGGTAATTAGTCGCTCTTTTTGGTTGCCAAAATGGAGACAAGATATTAAGATCCTGTTCTCGCTGCCAACGTTGTAAAGGCTCAAACACTAAGCCTTGGGGCTTATTACAACCTCTTCCCATTCCCGAACGTCCTTGGTCAGGGATTTCTATGGACTTTATTGTAGACCTACCACCTTCGGAGGGTTTCACCACCATTCTAGTTGTTGTTGACCGCTTATCGAAGCTAGCGCACTTTCTACCCATGATCGGCACACCCTCCGCGGCAGATACAGCTAAGATCTTTCTGAAGGAAGTGGTGAGATTGCATGGGGTACCCAAAAGTATTGTATCTGATAGAGGGGTACAATTTACCTCAAAATTTTGGAAAGAGCTTTGTAAATCATTGGAAATCAAATTGTGTTTATCCTCTGCTTACCATCCGCAGTCCAACGGTCAAACAGAGAGGACCAACCAAACCCTGGAGCAATATCTCCGCTGTTTCTGTTCGGTATCTCAAAATAACTGGGTATCTTTATTACCATCGGCAGAATTTGCCTATAATAACTCAATACATACCTCTACCAATCAAACTCCATTTTGGGCCAACTTCGGCTATCATCCATCTTTTCTTCCGGATTCCATCCCGGAATCATCAGTACCAGCAGTTCAGGAACATTTGATTTCTATTCAACAAAATTTTCGAAAGCTTCAGGAAGGCATGCAGCAGGCCCAAGAAAACTTTAAAAAAAAATTTGACAAGGGAAGAAGGGAATGTCCGACTTTTAAAGTCGGAGAAGAAGTCTGGCTATCAGCTGTCAATATCAAATTACCAATTCCTTCACGTAAATTGGGTCCCAAGTATATTGGTCCATTCAAGATCAAGCGAAAAATTAATGCCGTGGCTTTTGAGTTAGCTCTACCTAAATCTTACAGGATTCATCCGGTTTTTCATACTTCTTTGCTTAAACCAGTTTCACTAGACCCAAATCCTGGAAGGGAGGAGCCACCGCCTCCACCAGTTGAAATCCTAGGACAAGAAGAATTCGAAGTAGAAACTATCTTGGGCTGCAGAAAGAGGGGGAGGCAGCTCTAGTATTTGGTCCACTGGAAAGGATATCCTCCGGAGGATAATTCCTGGGAGCCTTCCAGGAATCTACACGCTCCCCGCTTGATCCGGGCCTTTCATCAGGAGCATCCAGAATTAATGGACAGTTTGGGCGTCCGGAGTGCGCCCCTAGGGGGGGGCACTGTCAGGGCACTAACCTTTAACGGTCACATTCCCCAGTTGGCTCTGGGTGGAATCGAACCCAGGACCTCTCCATTGCTGGTCCAGGTCTTTGCCTCTGAGCCACTGCTCAGTGTTATTCTTCTTGCTGTCCGTCGGAGCCTGGTTCTGAACTCGTGCTACTTTGGACCAATCAGTGGCCTGAGCGGCCTATTTAAGCCAGCCCCTTCCTCTTTGCAAATTGCTGGTTCGTAAACAGCTTTTTGGATTACCTTGCTGCTGAATACTCTTTGGATATCTCGTTACCTGACCCCTGGCCTGTTTCCTGGATTATCGCCTTCTGTTTACCTTGACCCCGGCTTGAACTTGGACTCTCTGATCTCTGTAATCCCTGACCCTCGGCTTTGGACTTTTGGATACACCGCTTGCTTCAGCCCCTGACTCCGGCTTGTTCCTGGTTTTTCCTTCAGTCTTGTTCTCTGTGTGCACCTGCTATTTTGGACTGTTTCCTGTGTCATCCGCTACAGTCTCCAGTGTGCTTCTGCGATCCAGTTTCCGGTTTACCTTGGATCTCCTCCTGCCACTGGTCCCGGTGCCTCCTGTTGCGTCCTACCCTCTGTCCCAAAATCCAGAGGGCGGATCGCATCAGATCGCAAAGGTGAGCCGCCCTTGGCATCTTGGCTTCGGTAAGTTATATCCTGACAGAAAGATGGAAAAATCTCCAAAAGGCATCAAATTACAGATTAGACATTCATATAATATGTCAAAAAAAGTTAGATTTTATTTCCATCATTTACACTTTCAAAATTACAGAAAACAAAAAAATGGCATCTGCAAAAGTTTGGGCACCCTGCAGAATTTATAGCATGCACTGAACCCTTTGTAAAGCTGAGACCTGCCAGTGTCATGGATTGTTCTCAATCATCGTCTGGGAAGACCAGGTGATGTCAATTTCAAAGGTTTTAAATGCCCAGACTCATCTGACCTTGCCCCAACAATCAGCACCATGGGTTCTTCTAAGCAGTTGTCTAGAAAACTGAAACTGAAAATAGTTGACGCTATAAGGCTATAAGAAGATAGCAAAGCGTTTTCAGATGTCAATATGCTCTGTTCGGAATGCAATTAAGAAATGGCAGTCATCAGGAACAGTGGAAGTTAAAGCAAGATCTGGAAGACCAAGAAAAATATCAGACAGAACAGCTCACAGGATTGTGAGAAAAGCAATTCAAAACCCACGTTTGACTGCACGATCCCTCCAGAAAGATCTGGCAGACACTGGAGTTGTGGTACACTATTCCACTATAAAGAGATACTTGTACAAATATGGTCTTCATGGAAGAGTCATCAGAAGAAAACTTCTACGTCCTCACCACAAAAATCAGCGTTTGAACTTTTCAAATGAACATAGACAAGCCTGATGCATTTTGGAAACAAGTTCTGTGGACCGATGAGGTTAAAATATAACTTTCTGGCCGGAATGAGCAAAGGTACGTTTGGAGAAGAAAGGGCACAGAATTTTATGAAAAGAACCTCTGTCCAACTGTTAACCTGCCTGGCGGTATCCCCGAGCGTGACTCGGGGTGGGTTTTTCACGCTCGGGGTAGCTATGCAGAGCCTGCAGCGTGTGCTGGCTTACCTTGTCCTGGATCCAGCGATGCCACCGCGCTGTGTGAGCGAGCGGGACCTCGCTCGATTCACACAGCGTCCTCCTGTGCCGCCGATCTCCGTTCCCTGCGACGTTACGACGCACGGGAGCGGAGAACGGCGCCAAATTCAAAAACGTAAACAAACACTATACATACAGTATACTGTAATCTTATAGATTACAGTACTGTATGTAAAAAAAACACACACCCCTTGTCCCTAGTGGTCTGTCCAGTGCCCTACATGTACTTTTATATAATAAAAACGGTTCTTTCTCCCTGCAAACTGTAGATTGTCCATAGCAACCAAAAGTGTCCCTTTATGTCAAAAATGGTTTTAGATCAGCTATAATCACTTGCAGAATTGTGCCATAGCAATTTGTGGGGAAATTCGTCATAAAAAAATAATAATAATGACAGCGACAATTTTGCAACTGAGAAAATTTCAGTGATTTTGATTTGATTACATTATTGAATAATTTTTATTCGAATTATATTATTATTTGTTATAATTATTTATAATTATTTATTATATTATAATTTATCATTTTGTTTTTAAAAAAAATTCATACTCGGGATGCCTATTAGATTCTTGTTTGGTCAGATTTAAGTGAGTTATTCCTAAAAATTACAGGCCTACAGTATAAAACGCCAAATTTCCTTGCAAATAATTGTACCGCTTTTGGTACGTAATTCCAGACAGAATAATACCGCCAGGGAGGTTAAGCATGGGGGTGGATCAATCATGCTTTGGGGTTGTATTGCAGCCAGTGGCACAGGGAACATTTCACGAGTAGAAGGAAAAATGGATTCAATAAAATTTCAGCAAATTTTGGATGGTAACTTGATGCCATCTGTGAAAAAGCTGAAGTTAAAGAGAGAATGGATTCTACAAATGGATAATGATCCTAAACACACCTCAAAATCCACGGGGGATTACATCAAGAGGCGTAAACTGAAGGTTTTGCCATGGCCTTCACAATCTCCTGACCTCAACATAATTGAAAATCTATGGATAGACCTTAGAAGAGCAGTGCGTGACAGACAGCCCAGAAATCTCAAACAACTGTAAGGCCCCATACAGACGAGAGGATATTCCGCTGGAAACGGTCTGCCGGACCGTTTCCAGCAGATAAATCCTCTGGCGGATTTGGATCTGACACCATCATAACGAAATCCCCGTGGAATACATCCGCGGTGACGTGTCGCGCCGTCGCCGCGACGATGACACAGCGACGTGCGTGACGCTGGAAGGTAAATACTTCCACGCATGCGTCGAATAATTACGACGCATGCGAGGGAGGGGAGCGGATGGACTGATCGGGTGAGTCTGTACAGACGACCGGATCAGTCCGCTGGACTGGATTCCAGCGGATAGATTTCTTAGCATGCAAAGAAATTTTTATCCGCTGGGAATCCGTCGGCTGGATTTTTATCCGCTGGGAAATGTCCGCTCGGACGTACACACGACCGGATCTATCTGCTGAAACTGATCCGTGGATCAATCCCAGCGGATAGATCCGGTCGTCTGTACGAGGCCTAAGACTTTTGTAAGGAGGAATGGGCAAAGATACCTCAAACAAGAATTGAGACTCTTGGCTGGCTACAAAAAGCGTTTACAAGCTGTGATACTTGCCAAAGGGGGCAGTACAAGATATTAACTCTGCAGGGTGCCCAAACTTTTGCAGACACCATTTTTTTGTTTTCTGTAATTTTGAAAGTGTAAATGATGGAAATACAATCTAACTTTTTTTGACATATTATAAGAATGTCTAATCTGTAATTTGATGCCTTTTGGAGATTTTTCCATCTTTCCTTGGCTTCGTTATGCACATTAATACAAATCTTTACCTGGAGTGCCCAAACTTTCGATCCCCACTGTAATAAGTTTCCAATCTCTGGCAAGGGTCAACTGGGGATTAGCGATGATGAATTGACCAGCATACAAATTGATTTGGTCCACAATAGATCTATAGAGATCTTCTGTGAAAAACATGCATAAAAATGGGGGAAGTACAGATGCTGCAGAAGTAATTGGCTCCCAATTAGGATTGGCAAATGCAGCGGGAAGGGCACTATGGGCTTGATTGTTTGCCTTCTTCTTGGTGGCTGCGGGGCACTACTTGTGCTAGCCACCACACAAGCTTGAACTGCACTTATGGGACTCACCACGTGATACTGCAGTGCTGGTTTGACTATGACCAGGGGGTGTACTAGGCCGCTCGTGCTTGCAAGTTCACCAGAAGGATGAGCGGCACTAGTACTGGCTCTCTTCTCCATATGAGAGCCCTGCGGTTCTTGTACCTCAACAACAGAAGAAAGGGGTTGGGTACGCCTGAACTTAGCAGGGACCACTCTGTCATCAGAGCCATCTGTCAGGGTGCCGCTGCTGTCTACTGGTTCGTATTCTGAGGCTGAATCTGACAGATGGGTGACTTCCTCTTCACTATCATCTGTCATGCTCAGAAACGTTTAGGCCTCTTCACTATTGTACCTCCGATTGGACCTTGTGGCCTCTAAATTTACAGGTACATGTCATGGATATGTAGTTATGTTTGTCTGTCAGCTTACCTCTCCTCCATGTGTTCAGCTTTAGAGGCCAGCCACTCAACCTGGCTGCAGGGCCGGCACTACCACTAGGCGGATTAGGCGACCGTTTGGAGCGCACTGCAGCCTAAGGCGCTCCGCCGCTAGTTTTAAAATTACAGCACAGCACTGTCCTCCACACAGAGCTTCAAGCAGCACCGTGACCTAAGTAGACGAGACCCCCGTACGGCTCGAGTTCTCCGCTCTGAGCCTGAAATCAGTGTCGCATGTCATGGATGGATAGGTCCCGGCTGCAACCCCTCCCACCCAGGGCGCTCCTCGCTGTGTGTGTACGTCCTGTCACTGTGTGTGTGACCATGCCCTGTATGCTCCACTCTAGGATGATTTCAGAATGAGCCCAGGCAGCAGCAGCCCCTCTCTTCTCCTCTCTCTGTCCTCACTGACTGTGTGTACAGCGCCCCCTCCTCTCCTGGCCGTGTCAGTGTGGACTGGAGCTGCAGACATGGAGGATGCCCCGCGATGCATCATGGGATTACTGTGGCACCTGGCGGCAGCTCCCCGGGCTTGGGGGACAGGTGGAGCCTGGAAGAGGCACCATGCCACAGAGGTAGCAGGCAGGTACACAGCAGAGGCGATGTCATGTGAGTGAGGAACAGGCAGCCACCACAGGGTTCACCATTCAAGTTGGTGTGGTGAGTTGCTAAAACTTTTGTACATTGTGTATGTGATGACAATATTTTTTTAAAAATGTATGTGTATATTAAAATATCTACCCCCCCCCCAGAGATTGATTTACATTGATTGGCACTGATGTAGCAACATTGATGGGCGCAGGTGAGGCTGTATTTAATAGGCGCGGGTGAGACTATTTGATGGGCGCGGGTGAGGCTGTATTTGATGGGCACGGGTGAGACTATTTGATGGGCACGGGTGAGATGGCATTTGATGGGCACAGGTGAGATGGCATTTGATGGGCATAGGTGAGATGGAATTTGATGGGCATAGGTGAGATGGAATTTGGGTGCTGGTGAGGCTATATTTGAGGTATACAGGTAAGACTGTATTTGATGGGCGATGGTGAGATGGCATTTGATGGGCACCGCTTAGACTGTATTTGATGGGCACAGGTAAGACTGTATTTGATGGGCGATGGTGAGATGGCATTTGATGGGCACCGCTTAGACTGTATTTGATGGGCACCGCTTAGACTGTATATGATGGGTGCTGGTGAGATGGCATTTGATGGCAATAGGTAAAATGCAATTTTATGGGCGTGGGTGAGGCTGTATTTGATGGGCATAGGTGAGACCAGGGTTTGACAAATTTGCTTGAAATCTAGGAGACAGCTAAAAAAGTTAGGAGCCAGAAAACGCGCCCCGTCCCGCCAAGCTCGCACGCAGAAGTGAGCGCATACGTAAGTAGCGCCCGCATATGTAAACGGTGTTCAAACCATACATGTGAGGTATCACCGTGATCGTTGGAGCGAGAGCAATAATTCTAGCCCCTCTGGACCTCCTCTGTAACTCAAAACATGCAACCTGTAGAATTTTTTAAACGTCGCCTGTGGACTTGTGGATGCAATTTTGAAGCGTGACATATTGGGTATCAATTTACTCGATGTAACATTATCTTTCACAATATAAAAAAAAATTGGGATGTACATGGGCAGGACAAAGGGGTGTAGTCTAGGGTGGAGCCAAGGGGGGCGGCAAAGTTAGATTTCGCCTAGGGTGTCAAAAATCCCTGCACCGGCCCTACCTGGCTGCTTAAGTAATCTCTCCTCAAAGCATGCCTGCCCCTATCAGAGAACTAAACCTGTGCACTGATCAGCGGCTAAAAGCCACTCGGTTGTTATGCCGGAGGAGCAGGAGGGGACATCCCCCCCCCCTCCTGCCGCCTCTCGCCGCTCTGACCGGGCCTCCCGTCCCACCTGGAGACCCGATCCTCGATCCTGCAGCTCCAGTGTTCAGTCGCAGACTGAAACAAAGCCGTAAACGGCTTTAATTCAGTCTCCGCAATGTAAACACGGAAGCGACGTCATAACGTCACTTCCGGGTTTCTCGGCTACCAATTGCGCCGGATTTAAAAAAATACACAGTATACACGCCGTTTCCGGTGATCTGAATACTTTGAAGTGCAAAGGAGGGATCACATGTTTACATTCCTTGTGACAGCAATAAAAGTGATCAAAATGTAAAAAAAAACAAAAAAAACACCACAATTTTAATATTATAAAAATAAGATTTTTTTTTTTTTTTAAGCGCTTCCCTCCCCGCGAGCTCACGCATCAAAGAAAACGCATACGGAAGTCGCGCCCACATATGAAAACGGTGTTCAAATCACACATGTGAGGTATCGCCACGATCGTCAGAGCGAGAGCAATAATTCTAGCACTAGACCTCCTCTGTAACTTTAACCTGGTAACCGTAAAAAAAGTTTAAAGTGTGACCTATGGAGATTTTTTGGTACCGTAGTTTGTCGCCATTCCACGATTGCGTGCAATTATAAAGCGTGACATGTTTGGTATCCATTTACTCGGCGTAACATTATCTTTCACATTACACACAAAAAAAATGTAATTCACGAAAGTAAATATTTCCCAAAAAGTTGCGCTTAAAACACCGCCGCACAAATACCGTCCGACATAAAATATTGCAACAATCGCCATTTTATTCTCTAGATTCACTGATAAAAAAATATGGATTTTAACTTGTAAACACCAAATGTCAGAAATGGGCTTAGGCATGAAATCCCAATGCGCAAAATACTTACGCATGCTTGGAAACAATTCGACGCATGCTCAGAAGCATTGAACTTAATTTTCTTGGCTCGTCATAGTCTTTTACGTCACACGTTCTTGGCAGTCAAAAGTTCACTGAACTTTTGTGTGACCGTGTGTATGCAAGGCAGGCTTGAGAGGAATTCCATTGGAAAAACCATCCAACTTTTTTCCGACGGGAAAACCGATTGTGTGTACGGGGCATTTGTCTTGAGTTGGAGACATATAACATCATGTCATCAACAAATGCAGAGACCTTGTGTTCCTGTCCGTCCACCTCTGCCCCCTAATCTCCCGATTTACCCATATAGTCGCTAGCAAAGGTTCCAGGGAAAGAACAAAAAGTAAAGGTGAAAGTGGGCATCCCTGGTGTGTACCATTGTAGAGCGTAAAATTACCCGAGAGGGTCCCATTAACGTGTACCTGAGCTGTTGGTCTGGAGTATAATGCCCCTATCCATTTATACATACGCAAGCCTATACCTGCATGTCTCAATGTCGCAAGCATATACTCCCAGTCCAATTTATCAAAGGCCTTTTCGGCGTCTACTGACATGAATAAAAAGTATGGATCTGTTTTCTACCCAACGATGTGCCCACAAACAACAATTTTCTGCTTCTGCTCCTCAGCTAGCTGTCTTTCCCAGTGTGGATTCCCAGATTATTGCTATCTCTGAGGTTATTACCCAGAACAAATCGACTTTCACCTTGGACTATTTCTAACTATTAACTCCCTTGTCATATTTTAATGATTTTAATAAATTTAAACTGGTAAACATTATCCCCCATACCATTTCTCTCACTTCTTATCCTTGCAATATATTTATCATTGTGTATGGTTAAAGGGTTGATTTGCTTTTACCATTATCCCTGCCCATATCTAGGAGTGCCTTGGCGCGACAAATATTGTTGTCTTACTGACAGCAATAATACTGGTTTCTTTCCGCTTTTAACTCCATGGATCAGAAGTAGCGCTCTTATTACATTATACCTCACTTCCCTCCCTGGTACAAAGCTCACCTGGTCATTTTCTATCCATTTTGACATAAAGGGCTTCAGTCTCTCAGCCAATATCTTTGCATAAATCTTTATATCTTCATTAATCAAAGATATTGGCTAGTACACAATGTTGGATGTTTTCCTTATTTAGCTATGAGAGTTGTATGAGCCCCTAGGGCAGTGATGGTGAACCTTGGCACCCCAGATGTTTTGGAACTACATTTCCCATGATGCTCAACTACACTGCAGAGTGCATGAGCATCATGGGAAATGTAGTTCCAAAACATCTGGGGTGCCAAGGTTCGCCATCACTGCCCTAGGGCTTCTTTGCATATTTTCATGCATCCCCCTATAGAGTTCATATATAACTGGAAGCATGGCACCAAGATTCCTGAGATTTTTTTTATAGTACAATGAGGTATACCCACCCGGACCTGGGCACTTTCCTACTAGTACTTTTAATTGCCTGTTCTATTTCTTCTTTTGATCTCTCTATATCTAACTTACTAGACCCTTCTTCCAGTATAGCCGGTAACTTTGCCTTTTCTAAATATTGCTTTTATTTCTTCTAAGTTGTATATCATCAGGGTTTTGTCTATTATTTACTTTGTACAGCATTTGATAATACTCTTGAAGAATATTTGTAACTTCTTTTGTATAACATTTTAATTCCCCCTTATCTTTCATATATAATTCAAGTTTCTTCTGGGTTTAATTGCCCCTGCCAGCAATTTTCCAGGTTTATTCTCCATTTCATAGTATTTCTTACTTATTAACCACTTAACGACCGCCGCACGAGTATATACGTCCGCAGAATGGCACGGACAGGCAGATGGGCGTGTATATACGTCCCTGCCTATTCGCGGGTCGGGGGTCCCATCGGGACCCCCCTCGCGCTCCGTGCGGCGGTCGGTAAGTGGTTACGGGCGTCCCGGGGAGAGGATGCGGCTATTCGATTCCAGCCGCCTCCTCTGGATCGCTCTCAGCCAATGAGCGTCCTGCTCAGCCCCTTCCTGTGCTAAATGTAAACACAGGAAGGGGAAGTGAAGTCCTCTCTCCTCGTGTGGGTCTTTTTCGTCTGGATCCAGAGGAGAGAGGACTTCTGTAACGTGAGTTGCACCAAACACAACACTGACACGTTACACATAGGCACACAACCCCCCCCAGTCACCGCTGATCACCCCCCACATCCAACTGTCACAGTGTCACTATTGCAGTGATCATTTATTTTCTGATCACTGCAATTAGTGTCATTTGTGACATAAAAAAGTGTTAGGGACATTAGCTTTAGGCCCCCTACCCCCCCTAGTAAAGGTTTAACCCCTTAATCACCACCTTAATTAACCCTTTCACCCCCTATTGCCAGTGTCACTAAGCGATCGGTTTTCTGATCGCTGTATTAGTGTCACTGTTGCCGCTAGGCAGTTAGTTTTATTTTGAGGTTCGCCGCCAGGTTTATATAGCGTTAGGTACCCCCATAAATAAAGGTTTTAACCCCTGATTGCCCCTAGAGTTAACCCTTTCACCAGTGATTACCGTATAAGTGTCACTGGTGACGCGGTTAGCCAGTTAGTTATTTAGTTATTTTAGGTTCGCCGCCAGGTTTTTAGAAAGCGTCAGGTACCCCCATATATTACCTAATAAAGGTTTTAACCCCCTGATTGCCCCCTAGTTAACCCTTTCACCAGTGATCACCGTATAAGTGTTACGGTTGACGCTGGTTAGTTAGTTTGCTGTTTATAGCATCAGGGCACCCGCCGTATATAACCCAATAAAGGTTTAACCCCCTGATCGCCCGGCGGGTGATATAAATAAAATGTTAGCGTCAGTCAGGGTCTGCGTCGACCCAGGCAGCGTTAAGTTAGTGCCAGTACCGCTTACACCCACTCGCAAAGCATACACTCCCCTTAGTGGTATAGTATCTGAACGGATCGATACCTGATCTGATCAGATCTATACTAGCGTACCCAGCAGTTTAGGGTACCCAAAAACACATTGTTAGCGGAATCAGCCCAGATACCTGCTAGCACTTGCATTTTCCCCCTCTGCCCAGCCCAACCCACCCAAGTGCAGTATCGATCGACCACTGTCACTTCAAAAACACAAGACACATAACTGCAGCGTTCGCCGAGACAGGCCTGATCCCTGCGATCGCTAACAGTTTTTTTTGGAAGCATTTTCTACATTTGTTTTTCAATAGTCAGGTGCTTTTTTTACCCGTGAATCATCACCATTGTACCACTAAATTTAGAGTCCAAAATGGCAAAGCGAACGTACAATGATGAACAGGCCTACTTGTTCATGAGCTTGACAGATAGTGAAGAGGAGGTCACGCATCTGTCAGAATCTGGCTCAGAATATGAATCCATTTACGACAGCGGCTCCATGTCAGATAGCTCGGACGACGGAGTTGTGGTCCCTGCTAAGGCCAGGCGTACCCGACCCCGTTCTGATGTTGTTGAGCAGCAAGAACCGCAGGACCCTTGTATGGAGCAGAGAAGTACTAGCGCCGCTATTCCTTCTGGTGAACTGGCAAGCACCAGCGGCCTAGTACACCCTGGTCGTTCATCCAGCACTGCAGTATCACGTGGTGACGTGGCGAGTCCCATAAGTGCAGTTCAAGCTGGCGAGGTGGCAAGCACAAGTAGTGTCCCGCTGCCACCAAGAAGAAGACAGAGACAGGCCCGTCGTGCCCATCCTGCAGAATTCGCCTATCCTGATTGGGTCCCCACCACTTCTGCAGAACCTGTACTTCCCCCATTCACTGACCAACCCGGTATTCAGGTGGATACAGCGAATTTTATGCCACTTGATTTCTTTTTGCTGTATTTCACGGAAGATCTCTATAGATCTATTGTGGACCGGACTAATTTATATGCTGGTACCTACATCGCCGCTAATCCCCAGTCTCTCCTTGCCAAAGAATAGAAACCTCTTGAGGTTTCCGAATTTAAGACCTTTCTGGGCCTTACCCTCAACATGGGCATACACCCATTTCCGTCGTTGCGGATGTATTGGTCCACACATCCCATCGACAATATGCCCGTGTTCTCTGCTCACATGGCCAGGAGACAATACGAGGCGATCCTGCGGTTCTTGCATTTCAATGACAATGCACTTTGTCGTCCACGTGGAGACCCTGAATTTGACCGGCTCTACAAAATTCGGCCCCTCATAAACCATTTCAACGAACGTTATGCAGCCTTGTTTAATCCCCAGCAGGTTGTATGCGTTGATGAGTCCCTGATTAAATTTTCTGGCCGCTTGTCTTTCAAACAGTTCCTTCCCAGCAAGCGTGCCAGATACGAGCTCTATAAGCTCTGTGACAGGGCCACAGGCTACACATGGAGCTTTAGGGTTTATGAGGGAAAAGATAGTGAGGTAGAGCCGGAAGGATGCCCAGATTACATGGGGAGCGCTGGCAAGATCGTTTGGGACTTGGTGTCACCCTTATTTGGAAAGGGGTACCATTTGTATGTGGACAATTTTTACAGTAGCGTGCCACTTTTTAGCCACTTGTTTGATCATCAGATTGGAGCATGTGGCACCGTGCGACCTAATCGCCGGGGCTTTCCCCAGCGGCTTGTAGATGCCCGTCTTAGGCTGGGGGCAAGAGCCTGCTACAGATGTAAAAAATTTGCTCGCTGTGAAGTGGCGGGACAATAGGAATGTTTTCGTTCTTACCACCCTTCACGCAGACACGACAGTACAAATTCGTACGGCGACTGGTGTTGTGGAGAAACCCCTCTGTGTCCACGAATATAACCAAAATATGGGAGGGGTGGACCTCAACGACCAGTTAATGGCGCCGTATCCTATTGCCCGTAAGGCGAGACGCTGGTACAAAAAAGTGTCTCTACATTTATTTCAATTGACTCTACTGAATGCTTTTGTCTTATGCAAAGCTTCAGGACAGAACGGATCCTTCCTTCAATTCCAGAGGGATATCGTCACAGAATTCCTGTATCCAGGCGGTTCTGTACCTCACCATCCCCTACCAAATGCAGTAAGCCGACTGCATGAGAGGCATTTTATATATGCCCTCGAGAGTACCCCTACCCAAAAAACCCCCCAAAGAAAATGTCGTGTCTGTACCAAGCGCGGATTTAGGCGTGACACCCGTTATTGTTGTCCCCAATGTCCTGCCGATCCTGGTCTTTGTATTGGTGAATGTTTTGAACGCTTCCACACACGAGTGAAGTATTAGCGTAGGGTAAAACATTTCACAGGCTAGGCACACTCACACAGGGTCTCCCAAGATGCCATCGCATTTTGAGAGACCCAAACCTGGATCCAGAAAGTTCAACAGTTACAGTTACAAAAAAAAGTGTTTAAAAAAAAAAAAGTAAAAAATAAAAACACAAAAAAAATATAAAATAAAAAAACCAAAAATAGTTGTCGTTTTATTGTTCTCTCCCTCTCTACTCTGTCTCTGTTGTTCTGCTCTTTTTTACTGTATTCTATTCTGCAAAGTTTTATTGTTATGTTTTTTCATGCTTGCTTTTCAGGTATGTAATTTACTTTACTGTTTTCAGGTATGCAATTCAGCTGTTGCGCGGACTTATTTATCTTGACAGCAACAGCGTTTGCTCCCACGATATATAAAGCCGCGACTCCAGTGCTGTAGGAGGTGATTTCACCACCACAGTTAAAAAAAGAGCATATATGCCGAAGCATGGGGGCATTAGGGGCGGAGGAGCGATTTTGCTCCTAATGCCGCGTATATACGGTCGACATTCCTACGGAGGCTTGCCCGTGGAAAAGTCTGACCGTGTGTATGCGGCATAACTTTTTATGCCGCGTACATACGATCGAAATTCCGACGGGGGCTTGCCCGTGGAAAAGTCCGACCGTGTGTACGCGGCACAACTTTTTTGTGGGAGGATGCCCCCATGCTTCGGCATATATATATTTTAGGTACAGGTTGCGTTAAATGTTTTATTTTTTACTATGTTTTTTTTTGGTATTTGCTTTGCAGGTATGGTATGATCTTACTGTTATACTGTAATGTTACTTTGTTTTAATGTTAACCATCATTTGCTTAGCAGGTACACCATTCAGTTGCAGCGCGGATTTATTTAGCGTGACAGCAACAGCGTTTGCTCCCACGATATAGAAAGCCGTGACTCCAACGCTGTGGAGGTGATTTCACCACCACAGTTAAAAAAAGAGCATATATGCCGAAGCATGGGGGCATTAGGGGCGGAGGAGCGATTTTGCTCCTAATGCCGCGTACATACGGTTGACATTCCTACGGAGGCTTTCCCGTGGAAAAGTCTGACCATGTGTACACGGCATAGAAAAGTCCGACCGTGTGTACACGACATAGAAAAGTCCAACCGTGTGTACGCGGCATAACTTTTTTTGCGGGAGGATGCCCCCATGCTTCGGCATATATAATTGGTGCATGTATGCCCATCATTAGAAGTGGGTGGATGAAGGGAGGTATTCTAATGGTGGGCATACCCACCGATCAATCTTTTTTTCGTTCAGCCAACAGGCTGCATGAAAAAAAAAGATTACAATACATGTCCAACAAGAACCATCAACGTACTGGTATGTTGCTGCACTTTGAATGGTTATACCAGAATGATGCCTGCGGGTTTAGGCATCATCTTGGTATCATTCTTTTCAGCCAGCGGTCGGCTTTCATGTAAAAGCAGTCCTAGCGGCTAATTAGCCTCTAGACTGCTTTTACATTCAGTGTGAGGGAATGTCCCCCCCCCCCCCCCCGGATAAATGGGAAAGCATTTTATCACACTGATCTTGGTGTGGTCAGATGCTTTGAGGGCAGAGGAAAGATCTAGGGTCTAATAGACCCCATTTTTTTTTAAAAGAGTACCTGTCACTAACTATTGCTACCATAAGGGATATTTACATTCCCTGAGATAACAATAAAAATGGTAAAAAATAAATAAAATGGAAGGAACAGTTTACAAATAAAATAAAAAAAGCGAAATAAATATATAAAAAAAATAAAAAAAAAGCATCCCTGTCCCCCCCTGCTCTTGCGCAAAGGCGAACGCAAGCGTCGGTCTGGAGTCATATGTAAACAGCAGTTGCACCATGCATGTGAGGTATCACCGCGAAGGGCAGATTGAGGGCAGTCATTTTAGCAGTGGACCTACTCTGTAAATCTAATGTGGTAACCTGTAAAGGCTTTTAAATGCTTTTAAAAATGTATGTAGTTTGTCGCCACTGCGCGTTTGTGCGCAATTTTAAAGTATGTCGTGTTTGGTATCCATGTACTCGGCCTAAGATCATCATTTTTATTTCATCAATAATTTGGGCAATATAGTGTGTTTTAGTGCTTTAAAATAAAAAAAAAGTGTATTTTTTCCCCATAAAATGCGTTTGAAAAAACGCTGCGCAAATACTGTGTGAAAAAAAAAATTGCAACACCCACCATTTTAATCTGTAGGGCCTTTGCTTTAAAAAAATATATAATGTTTGGGGGTTCAACTTAACTTTCTTGCAAAAAAATAATATGTTTTTATGTAAACAAACAGTGTCAGAAAGGGCTTTTTCTTCAAGTGATTAGAAGAGTGGGTGATGTGTGTCATACGCTTCTAAATGTTGTGCATAAAATGCCAGCACAATTCAAAACCCAAATGACCCCATTTTGGAAAGTAGACACCCCAAGCTATTTGCTGAGAGGCATCGCGAGTCCATGGAATATTTTATATTTTGACCCAAGTTGCGGGAAAGATAAATGTATATTTTTTAATTTTATTTTTTTGCGCAAAGTTGTCACTAAATGATATATTGCTCAAACATGCCATGGGCATATGTGAAATTACACCCCAAAATACATTCTGCTGCTTCTCCTGAGTACGGGGATACCACATGTGTGAGACCTTTTGGGAGCCTAGCCGCCTACGGGACCCCAAAAACCAATCACCGCCTTCAGGCTTTCTAAGGGTGTAAATTTTTGATTTCACTCCTCACTACCTATCACAGTTTCGAAGGCCATAAAATGCCAAAATAGCAAAAAAAAATAAAAAATTACCCCATTTTGGAAAGTAGACACCCCAAGCTATTTGCTGAGAGGCATGTCGAGTCCATGGAATATTTTATATTTTGACACAAGTTGCGAGAATATGACAAACTGATTTTTTTTTGCACAAAGTTGTCACTAAATGATATATTGCTCACACATGCCATGGTTATATGTGGAATTGCACCCCAAAATACATTCTGCTGCTTCTCCTGAGTACGGGGATACCACATGTGTGGGACTTTTTGTGAGCCTAGCCGCGTACGGGGCCCCGAAAACCAAGCACCGCCTTCAAGATTTCCAACGGCATACAATTTTGATTTCCCTCCTCACTAGCTATCACTACCTATTACTGTTTTGAAGGCCATAAAATGCCAAGATGGCACACAACCCCCCCAAATGACCCCATTTTGGAAAGAAGACACCCCAAGCTATTTGCTGAGAGGCATGTTGAGTCCATGGAATATTTAATTTTTTGGCCCCAAGTGATTGAATAATGACCAAAAAAAAAAAAAATTGGGCATATGTGGAATTACACCCAAAAATACATTCTGCTGCTTCTCCTGAGTACGGGGATACCACATGTGTGGGACTTTTTGGGAGCCTAGCCGCGTATGGGACCCCGAAAACCAATCACCACCTTCAAGATTTCTAAGGACATAAATCTTTGATTTCACTCACACAAATCTCGAAGGCGGTGATTGGTTTTTGGGGTCCCGTACGCGGCTAGGCTCCTAAAAAGTCCCAAACATGTGGTATCCCCATACTCAGGAGAAGCAGCAGAATGTATTTTGGGGTGTAATTCCACATATGCCAATGGCATGTTTGAGCAATTTATCATTTAGTGACAATGTTTTGTAAAAAAAAATAATTTTGGTCATTATTCAATCACTTGGGGCAAAAAAATTAAATATTCCATGGACTCAACATGCCTCTCAGCAAATAGCTTGGGGTGTCTTCTTTCCAAAATGGGGTCATTTGGGGGGGTTGTGTGCCATCTTGGCATTTTATGGCCTTCAAAACTGTGATAGGTAGTGAGTAGTGAAATCAAAAATGTATGCCCGTAGAAATCTTGAAGGCGGTGCTTGGATTTTGGGGCCCCGTACGTGGCTAGGCTCCCAAAAAGTCCCACACATGTGGTATCCCCGTACTCAGGAGAAGCAGCAGAATGTATTTTGGGGTGTAATTCCACATATGACCATGGCATGTTTGAGCAATTTATCATTTAGTGACAACGTTTTGTAATTTTTTTTTTTTTTTTTGGTCATTATTCAATCACTTGGGGCAAAAAAATTAAATATTCCATGGACTCAACATGCCTCTCATCAAATAGCTTGGGGTGTCTTCTTTCCAAAATGGGGTCATTTGGGGGGGTTGTGTGCCATCTTGGCATTTTATGGCCTTCAAAACAGTAATAGGTAGTGATAGCTAGTGAGGAGGGAAATCAAAATTGTATGCCGTTAGAAATCTTGAAGGCAGTGCTTGGTTTTCGGGGCCCCGTACGCGGCTAGACTCACAAAAAGTCCCACACATGTGGTATCCCCGTACTCAGGAGAAGCAGCAGAATGTATTTTGGGGTACAATTCCACATATAACCATGGCATGTGTGAGCAATATATCATTTAGTGACAACTTTGTGCAAAAAAAAAATCAGTTTGTCATATTCTCGCAACTTGTGTCAAAATATAAAATATTCCATGGACTCGACATGCCTCTCAGCAAATAGCTTGGGGTGTCTACTTTTCAAAATGGGGTCATTTGGGTTTTTTTTGTGCTATTTTGGCATTTTATGGCCTTCGAAACCTTGATAGGTAGTGAGGAGTGAAATCAAAAATTTGTGCCCTTAGAAATGCTGATGGCGGTGCTTGGTTTTTGGGGCCCCGTACGCGGCTAGGCTCCCAAAAAGTCCCAATCATGTGGTATCCCCGTACTCAGGAGAAGCAGCAGAATGTATTTTGGGGTGCAATTCCACATATAGCCATGGCATGTGTGAGCAATATATCATTTAGTGACAACTTTTTGTAAAATAAATTTTTTTATTTTTTTTTGTCATTATTCAATCACTTGGGACAAAAAAATAAAATATTCAATGGACTCAACATGCCTCTCAGCAGTTTCCTTGGGGTGTCTACTTTCCAAAATGGGGTCATTTGGGGGGGGTTTTGTACTGCCCTGCCATTTTAGCACCTCAAGAAATTAGATAGGCAGTCATAAAGCGATTCAGTTCGCATGCGCCGCGCTTTATACGTTTTTCATTCATTCATTCATTCATAAAATAAAAGCTGTGTAAATTCCAAAAAATGTACCCTAGTTTGTAGACGCTATAACTTTTGCGAAAACCAATAAATATACGCTTATTGCGATTTTTTTTACTAAAGACATGTGGCTGAATACATTTTGGCCTAAATGTTTGACTAAAATTTAGTTTATTCAATATTTTTTACTTTTTGTTTTAAGAAAAATATTTTTTTTTCAAAATGTACTGTCTTTTTCCGTTTATATCGCAAAAAATAAAAACCGCAGAGGCAATCAAATACCATCAAAAGAAAGCTCTATTTGTGGGAAGAAAAGGACGCAAGTTTCGTTTTGGTACAATATTGCATGACCGCGCAATTACCAGTTAAAGCAGCGCAGTGCTAAATTGTAAAAACACCTCTGGGCACCAAGCTGCATATTGGTCCGGGGCTTAAGTGGTTAAATACCCATTTAGTATCTTGCTCCATCAGGTCCCTCTGATTTTCTCTTTTTTCTGTTAATGCAACCATAACCTTTATGTAGCTGCTCCAGGGCCCGAATCTCTCTCTAATATGGATTGTTTCTGACCTTGCTATATTTATTTTCTCTTGGCCCTCTCTGCTAGAAATAAATTTCTTTCTCTAGATCCTTAATTATCCTGGGGTCGTAAAGAAGGGATTCCTCCATTCTCCAGGACCTCTGCCTGGTCGGGATGTCCTTTAATTACAGGACCATCTCCACCGGAACAGAGTTATTGACTTTATCTCTGTCTTTCATAATCCCTCCAAGAGTTGGTGGTCTAATAAAATATAGTCAATTCTAGAATATGGATAAAGGAAAAGTGCAGCGCTAGGAGAAGAGTGTCAGTGTCTGACTAGGTGTGCATCATATGGGTGAACTCACAGGTAAACACCAAGGTTACGATACAGCTAGACTAAAAGAACACCAATATATGTCTTTATATGAGTGAAAAAATAAACATCAAATTCATAAATGTGATATGAATAAATAAATATATGAATGAATAAGTCCGAAATGTGCAAAACAAAAGGAAAAAAGTGTGTGTATAACATGATGTGCAAGAAATAGTATTTTTCAACAAACAGTTTTCAACAGAATCTCTGACTAGTAATACATATGACGTTGTGCAGTTCAGTGTATAACATGATGTGCAAAAATTGTCTTTTATCAACAAACTTTTTTCAACAAAATCTGTGACTAGTAGTACATCTGACGTTGTGCAGATACTGGCACCACTGCAAATTCGTGAGTCCACCACCGAAAGGAAGAAGATGGATACTCTTACCATAAGATGTGGACTCTCCCACTAGCCGTGGTGAGTCAAAACAGCATAGGGGTGGTTCACGCTGTCTCATGCGATCCTCCAAGACACATCTGAAATATGTCTCCAAACGGTGAGTTAGGAATTCCAGCCAATGATTGATGTCAAAGGAAACTCTGTGATGCACAGGGTGACAAGGTGAGTGACTCCTCACATGAACGACGTCAGGGGTGGTGTAAGTTAGATCAAAAGAAAAAAAAAGAGAAGAAAAAAGCCACCACATGGCGTAGATCAAAAAGGATTTAATAGAAATAAAAACTGTTTGTACACAATACACCCTTCGTCGTGTACATGAATAAAAAGTGATCACAAGATAAAAAAAGGGGATTAAGCGCAATCGTAGGCAAGGAAACCCACCGGAACAGAGTTATTGACTTTGGGGGTAATCCACAAAGATCCTGCGTAACTTAATTTTTTCCATTTAAGTTACACTGCCTTAAAATTTCTACCTAAGTGCCCGATCCACAAAGCACTTACCTAGAAATTTTGGGCTGTGTAACTTAAATTCCGCTGGCGCAAGGCGTTCCTATTTTCATGGGGGCGATTCCCATTTAAATGAGGCGCGCTCCTGTGCAGGCCGTACATGCTCGTGACGTCATTTTCCCGACGTGCATAGCGCGAAATTACGTTACGCCGAGCTTTGTGGATTGCGACGGGTCAATAAAGTTGCGTCGGGGAAAAAAAAAGATACGGCGCGGAAATTTTTTTTTAAAATTAAAAAAAAATCGCGTCGCTGGACAGAAAGGTCTGTTTTTACAAGGTGTAAACAGTTTACACCTTGTAAAAGCCGCCCTAATTTTGCGTTTGCAAACTAAAACTTACGGAGAAAAAACGAAGCTGAAAAGCTTTGTGGATCTCCGTAAGTGCTAATTTGCATACCCGAGGCGACATTTCGACACGAAATGCCCCCAGCGGCGGATGCGGTACTGCATCCTAAGATCCGGCAGTGTAAGTCCGTTACACATGCCGGATCTTCTGCCTATGGAAAACTGATTCTGTGGATCAGTTCCATAGTTAGGAACAGGGATACGACGGCGTAACAGCAGTCGTATCCCTTTTGTGGATTTGGCCCTTTATCTCTGTCTTTCGTAATCCCTCCAAGAGTTGGTGGTCTAATAAAATATAGTTAATTCTAGAATATGAAGAATGAATTAAGGAATAGTATGTAAAATCTTTCTCTCTGGGATGTAGCATTCTCCATGTCTCTACTAGGTGCAATTGATGAAGTTTATGTTTAATTGTCCTTAAAATTTTTCCTTCTGACCTTAAAGTGGATGCAAACCCACTCTTTTCATCCTTTCTAAACTACTGCCGTAGTGCTGATCTATAAGAATATACACGCCTCCTGCATGTATCCTTACCTGTAAAATGTCTCCCCTCTGTTATAAGAACTGAAAAACTGCAGATTCTGTGGGTGGGTCTGTTGTCTGGAGCTCGGTGGGTGGAGTCGTGATGTCAGCAGACTCCCCGCCCACCTCTACACTCCTTGTCAACATGCATTTCCTCCTGTGTATTCCTTACACTAAATTCTGCTATGATCACTAACATCCAATCAAAATCCAGGAAAGTAACTACATGACTTCAGAAAAGGAGTGGGGGTGGGAATGAAAAAAGAATGCCTGTCTCAAGCTAGTGCATGAGATATGTAAATAACCTGTCATTCACAGCAAGGGGGAAGAACGGACAAAAGTTTTCTCCTGTTTAGCTCACTGAAAAAACTTTCTGCTGGATTAACTCTTTGTGGCAAGACTGGGCACAGATGATAGGAAATCTTATACTCTACATTGTGACAGCAAAAAAAAATCGGGTTTACATCCATTTTAAAGAAAGGAGTTAAATATCTAAAGCTGGATCAAATACAAAATTAAAATCTCCCGCCACTATCAATCTTCCCTCTCTGAAACCCTCCAATTTATTCAAGATCTTTTTCAGGAAAGCAGAAGGACGTATATTAGGGCAGTATACATTCACCAGGGTATAGTCAGAATTAAATAAGGACCCCTTGATGAATAAATACCGCCTCTCAGGGTCCGACTCCATTGCCTTCAATGTTCCCCATGGATCTTTTATTAGAAGAGTAGCTATGCATTCATATGGGGAAGTTTTTAGATCCCAAACTAGTTTTTGATGTCCATTTTAAATGGGTTTCTTGTAAAAAAAATTATATATATATTAGCCGAAAATCCTTTCAGCTCCTGAAATATCTGATGCCTCTTATTAGGACTATTTAACCCTCTCACATTATATGTGATTATTTTCAAGGGTGCCATACTCCACGGAAGAGCTCCATACTGTCAGGTCACCTGTGGCCAGGTGACAAGTGCACCCCGTAGGGGTCAGGGATGCACCACAGGGAAGTGAACCCTATAGCCGACTACTGCTGGCAGGGAGGAAGCGTAACCCAAGATCACCCAGGACCCAGTTTTGTATTCACCAGAGCCCTTGGTGATAGGGATGGTCTTGGCCGCAACTGGGTCCAGGTCGCGTTCCCGGGATTCCTCAAGTCACACTCCGCAGGGAGAAGGGGGAAGCAGCCAGCAGGACAAACAGTGGTGATGGACAGGCCGAGGTCAGGGCAACAGGCAGACAAGGATAACCGTGGAACATGCAAATAGTCAGGGGCACAGGCAGACAGGGAAGACGGGGACAAGCCAAAACGGTACACGGAAGATGATCGTAGCACTCTGCAACCAGGAACTAGCAATACACTGCAAACAGGAACTAAGCATAGGAACACTGTTGAACAGCACTGCAGACCTGTAGAGCAACGGTTAATATAGGCTTCCTGGGATGGACTAGGGTGGAGCCACACAGGAAGAGGAAGTTATAAAAAGGGGAACCAGAGCAGGGTCAGCCTCTAATGAACACATGGAGATCAGGTAAGCAGATAGACTTGTTGCATATTCATGACACATGCACTTTACATTATAAACAATAGAATAAGGAGAGAAGAAAAGGGGTATATTTCCCCCAGTTTCAGGAATGTACCATGTAAATAACAAAAACCAAGACCTAAATACAAACATATAACATTGAAACAACATATACCCCCCCCCCCACACCCATCTTTTCCCCCCTCTTCATTGAAAACCAATGTTGAGACTCCCCCGGCCTCTGCCCAATAGGGCATTCAGCCGAGGTGACCCTTCATCGGGGGCTTTTAATATGCCCACCTTGTCCCCCAGATCTCATCCTCAGTACTTAAGAGTGGTTCTGGAGGTACAAGTGGGCATAGCCACTCCATGCCATTTCCCCCTCCAAATGATTCCTATACATGCACTCCTTTCACTCCAATCCATCTCACTGACTCAAAATGTTTCTACTTCCTTACTTTCAGCTTAAATTCAAAAGATTTATACTCTATTCCACTCTTGTTCTTTCCATTACTTCCAGGCAGGCGGCCTCTTTTCCCAGTTTTCTAGATTTATATATTGTAAGTTAACTAATTAAGTTTACTAGATAATTCTTTCACGGCTTCTGGGTAGAGTTGAGCGAACACCTGGATGTTTGGGTTCGGACCCGAACCCGGACTTTGAAAAAAAAGTTTGGGTTCGGGACCGAACCCGAACCCCGGACTTTGACCCGGACCCGAACCCCATTGAAGTCAATGGGGACCCGGACTTTTGACTACAAAAATGTCTCTAAAAAACTAAGGGAAAGGGCTGGAGGGCTGCAAATGGCAGCAAAATGTCGGGAAGAGCATGACAAGTACTTTGGAAATAAATGTGGATAGGGAAATAACTTAAAATAACATAAAATTAAGATAAAAAATATAATGATTTTTGACCTTTGAGGACGAGGTCCATACAGTTTTGTTCAAAATTATTGAACCCCCCAATGCTGTAAAGGGTTTTAGGGAATTTAGTGTACATTTGTAATTGTATTCAGAATGAAATCCTACAAGGACTTCATAAAGAACCATATGCAACTAATATGACATCAATTGGTTTTGTAATACAGTAGTAAAGGCAAAATTCAAGGCAATGGGCACTGTTGAAAAGCTACCTGGTCATGGCAGAAAGAAGATGCTGACTTCGACTGCTGTGCGCTACCTTAAGCGTAGAGTGGAGAAAAGTCCTGTGTGACTGCTGAGGAACTGAGAAAATATTTGTCAGATGTGGGTACTGAAGTTTCTGCTCAGACAATACGGCGCACACTGCGTAATGAAGGCCTCCATGCCAGAACTCCCAGGCGCACCCCCTTGCTGTCTCCAAAGAATAAGAGTCGACTGCAGTATGCCGAAAGTTATGTGGGCAAACCACACACGTTTTGGGATTGTGTTCTGTGGACTGATGAAAAAAAATTAAAACTGTTTTGGCCCATGGATCAACGCTATGTTTGTAGGAGGAAGAACAAGGCCTATGATGAAAAGAACACTGTGCCTACTGTGAAGCATGGCGGGGGGTCAATCATGCTTTGGGGCTCTTTTGCTTCTGCAGGTACAGGGAAGCTTCAGCATGTGCAAGGTACCATGAATTCTCTTCAGTACCAGGAGATATTGGATGACAATGTGATGCAGTCCGTCACAAACCTGAGGCTTGGGAGACGTTGGACCTTTCAACAGGACAATGATCCCAAGCATACCTCCAACTCCACTAGAGCATGGTTGCAGATTAAAGGCTGGAACATTTTGGAGTGGCCATCGCAGTCACCAGACTTAAATCCGATTGAGAACCTCTGGTGGGACTTAAAGAAAGCAGTTGCAGTGCGCAAGCCTAAGAATGTGACTGAAGGTGGAAGCGGCGGTGGAGGAGGAGGAGGAGGTAGCCAACACAGCAGGTTTTGGTTTTTAATTGATTTATTTTTTAAATTAGGGTAAACCCCAAAATAGTGAGACAGATCTAGGGTTGCTACCTCATCCCTTTAAACCTGAACATAGAGTGCTGACTGCCCCTATAAGAAAAATATTTCAGGAACCTCTCCCTGAATATGTACTTGACAGAAACACAGTATATCACAGGTGCACAGGTGGTGTGGCAGGTGTACTGCTGTTGAAATACTCAGTCACCTATAGATTGCTGACTGCCCCTATAGGAAAAATATTTCAGGAACCTGTCCCTGACTATGTACTTGACAAAAACACAGTATATCACAGGTGCACAGGTGGTGTGGCAGGTGTAGTGCTGTTGAAATACTCAGTCACCTATAGAGTGCTGACTGCCCCTATAGGAAAAATATTTCAGGAACCTCTCCCTGACTATGTACTTGACAGACACACAGTATATCACAGGTGCACAGGTGGTGTGGCAGGTGCAGTCACAGTAGTAACACAAATGGCGATTGGCTGTCGTGTAGCGCGCCAAAACATACCCGAACTCCGAACCCGAACCCGGACTTTTTCCAATTATTCGGGTTCGGGTCCAGGTTCTGGAAAAACCCAAAGTCCGTACCGAACCCGAACTTTACAGTTCGGGTTTGCTCAACCCTACTTCTGGGAAATGTCGCTGAGACCCCCGCTTTTTTGCAAACAGACAAGCTGGACACCCCCACCTATAAATATTATTGTTAGCCTGTAAGTGGCTTCTTGGGGGTTTCAATGCACCTCTACGGGCTAATGTTTCTGGTGCTAGATCTGTGAAAATAAGTAGCTTAGTTCCCATAAATTCCATGGGTGTACAATTCCTTGTGCTCTGAGACACGTGTTCTTTCAATTCATAGTGATGAAATCTTGCTATAATATCCCTTCGGAGATCTCTGTAGGATTTGTTTATTCTCTGTATTCTGTGAATTCTTTCAAAGTGAATGGATGTTGGTACTTCTATTTTCAGGGCTACCACTTCAGCCCTGGACCATTTGGCTGCCCAAAGACCAGAGCACTTTTTGCGATTTGGCACTACGTCTCTTTAACTGACAATTGCGCGGTCGTGTGACATTGCACCCAAACAAAATTGACATCCTTTTTTTTCCCACAAATAGAGCTTTTATTTGGTGGTATTTGATCACCTCTGCGTTTTTTTTATTTACTTTTTGCTATAATAAATATCCCCAAAAAATATATAAAAAAATGTTTCCTCAGTTTAGGCCGATATGTATTCTTCTACATATTATTGGTGAAAAAACAATCACAATAAGCGTTTATTGATTGGTTTGCGCAAAAGTTATAGTGTCTAGAAAATAGGGGATAGTATTATGGCATTTTTATTAATATTTTTTTTTACTAATAATGGTGGCAATCAGCGATTTTTATTGTGACTGCGACATTATGGCAGACACATCGGACACTTTTGGCGCTATTTTGGGACCATTCACATTTATACAGCAATCAGTGCTATAAAAATGCACTAATTACTGTGTAAATGTGACTGGCAGTGAAGGGGTTAACCACTAGGGGGCTAGGAATGGGTTAAGTGTGTCCTAGGCATGTGTTCTAACTGTGTGGGGGCTTTCTGTGACACGACACTGATTGTTGCTCCCGATGAGAGGGAGCAGATGATCAGTGTCCTGTCACTAGGCAGAACAGAAAACTGCCTTGTTTAAATAGGCATCTCCCTGTTCTGCAGCTCCGTGACACACGATCATGGGACACCGGCGGACATCGATCACGGAGCTTGCGACAAATTTAAAGGGATGTACCTGTACGCCCATTTGCCTGTCCGTGCTATTCTGCTGATGTAAATGTTCGTGAGACGGTCAGCAAGTGGTTAAATACTCCTTGTAGCACATCATCTAATTCTGTATCTTTAACAGTCTCTGGAAAGCCTCTTATCCTTAAATTTTTTTCATCTACTGTGATTTTCTTGATTTTTCAAGCACTTTGACTATTCCTTATTTCTAGCCAACCCATCTCAGCCCTTTCATGCAGCTCCATTATTGCTCCAGATTTCTCGGCAGAGGTACAGCATAAGAGAGCGTAATTCCAGGATGTGAAAAAGCGATTGATACGTTGCCAACTGCCATACGCTATGCTGTATCCTGCCAGGCTAAGAGTTAATGCCAGGGGACAGACACACTTCTTCAAATCTGCTTTAGATGCTGCCTCTAGACCAGTTAGGACCACAATGAACAGAGCCTGCGGAACTGTCCCGATGGCAGAGATGAGGGCTGAAATACCCTATGTTGATCCTTGCTGAGCAGAATGTGGATGTTGACCTTCTTTTGGATACATGCCTTCTACTTTTTTTTTTACCGAAAGTTATTGCCCTGTTGATTATGTTTCAGAAAGATTAAAATATAGCCTTGAGATTGTTCAGCGTATGATGTCAAATCTAAAAGGACATTGTAATGTGTAGCCCTTAACAAGAGTTGTACCCCAACAGTAGAATTCTCATAAGAACTGGCAACAGATCCTTTTCTAGGCAGACAATTTATACACACCCTAAATAAGGTTTCCATCCATAGAGTCTCATTAATTTATTAAACCAAGTCAGACACCTATAAAATGTTTAACATGAACTGATATTAACAATATATTACTATGCAGCTAATTAATAATACTTCATAAAAACACAAATAATAGGATATTTGTACTCACCATAAAATCCTTTTCTCTGAGTTTATGGACGGACACAAGACTCTCTTGACAAAGTGGGTATTCAGCCTTCAACTAGGAGAGGACTAGGCAGAAACAGGTTAATGTTTAAACACATCACACAAACTGTACAGCACCACCCCCAGGGGCGGTCCCTCTAGGTACAACCCCTCCCCCCTGCACAATGCAGCTCAGTTCGTCAAAAAGCAGTACAAACACATAAGGTGGGGTGGGTGCTATGTCCGTCCATGAACTCAGAGAAAAGGATTTTACGGTGAGTACAAAAATCCTATTTTGTCTTTCGTTCATGGACGGACACAGCACTCTTGACAAAGTGGGACGTCCCAAAGAAGTGTAAAAAAACAAGGGGAGGGAACAGCATGAAAAAATCAACTTCACCCCCACAAAAAAACAGAGCTCCTCAAAGGAGGAGTTGCAAGCCTTAAACGGCCACCTGCAAAACCTTTCGGCCGAAGGAAGCATCCAAAAGATGCACACACATCAACCTTGTGAAAGTGTGAACGGACGACCAAGTCGCCGCCTTACACACCTGGGGAAAAACAGACGCTTGGTGTCGGAAAGCCCTATTGCCCTGGTTGAATGCACCGTGACAGGAAAGGGGGGCACCCGCCCTTTCAAAGCATAAGCCTGGATCACGATCTGCCTGATCCACCTAGAAATGGTGGTCGACGAGACCGCCAGGCCCTTCTTAGGACCAGCCATCGAAACAAATAGTGAGTCGGACCTCCGGAAACGGAGCAGTAGCCGAAAGGTCCCGAACAACATTCAAGGAGCGCAACGCAATATCCTTTGGATGAGACGGGCGGACGGGAGGACAAAATCCTCATTGAGGTAAAAGGCCGAAACGACCTTAGGAAGAAAAGAAGGATGCGGACGCAGCACTACCTTATCCTTGTGAAAGATCAGAAACGGAGCCTTGCAAGACAAGGCCACCAGCTCAGAAAAACGCCTGACAGACATAATCGTCACCAAGAAGACCACCTTCTGAGACAATGTCAGCATGGGAATCTCCCTAATGTTCTCAAACGGAGGCTTGTGAAGAGCCGAGAGAACCAGGTTCAAATCCCACGGTGGCAGCGGAGTGGCCACATGCCAAACCCCCTGCACGAACGTCCGCACTAGAGAGTGAGCCGCCAGAGGCCGCTGAAAAAGGAGCGCCAGGGCAGAAATCTGTCCCTTGACCATACTCAAAGCCAGCCTCTGGTCCACCCCACGGTGTAAGAACATCAAGACCCTTGACACCGAATAGGTGCGCGAATACCACCCCAGTTCTTCACAGAGAGAAAAAAGCCTTCCAAGTGCGGTGATAAATCTTCCTGGAAGTCGATTTATGTGCCCTCAACATGGTAGAAATCACTGAATCCGACAGGCCCTGGTCCCTCAACACCGTGTTTTCGACAGCCAGGCCGTTAAAACCAGCGACCGTAAAGCAGGATGGAGTATGGGACCTTGCGACAGAAGGTCCTCTCGTAGCGGCAGATGCCAGGGAGCGTCTGCCACTAGACGTACCAGGGATGCCGAGGCCATGTGGGAGTGACCAGGATCATTGGGATCTTTTCGGCCTCCACTCGGCAAAGCAGATGGAGGAAGAAGCTTTAGAGGAGGAAACGCATAAAGCAGCTTATACCGACCTCACGGCGCCACTAACGCGTCCGCCCAGGGGTCCCTCGATCTGGCCACGAACCTCACAACCTTCCGATTGAGACAAGACGCCATGAGATCTACGTCGTGTGTGCCCCATCTCTGACAGATGAGGAGAAACACATCCGGGTGCAGGGACCATTCTCCCTTGTCCAGCATCTGACGACTCAGGTAGTCCGCCTGCCAGTTTTCCACACCCAGAATGTATACAGACAGAGCCGGCACGCTCCGTTCTGCCCACCTCAGAAAGTGAGCAACCTCTGAAGCTGCCGCCGCGCTTCTTGTTCCTCCTTGATGATTGACATATGCCACCGCCTTGGCGTTGTCCGACTGTATGCTGACCGGTCGCCCCTGCAGTCTCTGAGACCATGCGAGGAGGCAAAGCTTGATCACCCGGAGTTCCAGCACATTGATCGGCAAGCGGGATTCCTCCAGAACCCAGCAACCCTGGGCCGACTGGACCCCCCAGACACCCCCCCAGCCGGTAAGACTGGCGTCCGTAGTGATCACCGTCCAGTGACATGACTTCCCAGATGTCAGCCACTACACCAGGAGGACCTGACCCGGTGGCTCACTCGGATCTGATGATCTAGAGACAAAGGACTCTTGTCCCATCTGAGCAGATTCTCCTTCTGCAGCACTCGAGTGCGAGATTAAGCATAAGGCACTACCTCGAAGGAGGCTACCATGAGACCCAGGACCTGCATGCAAAAAGGAGAGGCAACCAGCTTTGGGATGTCAACCGCTGCACGGCTGTCTCAAGAGACTGCAGCTATTCCACTGGAAGAAACACCCTCGCCACTGAGGAGTCCAGAATCAACCCCAGGTATTCCAGGCGTTGAGACGGAACCAAGACCGACTTCTGGGTGTTTAGCACCCAACCAAATTCTCGGAGGGTCTGACAGGCTACAGACACACCCTCCTCTAATTCTGAGCTTGAAGAGGCCCTCAGAAGAAGGTTGTCTAAATAGCCCACGATAGCGATGCCACGCTGTCTTAGCAGAGCCAGAATCAGGGCCAGCACCTTAGTAAACACCCTTGGTGCCGACGCCAAGCCAAGGGGGAGAGCCACAAACTGATAGTGATCCTCCCTGACCGCAAAAATCTCTGATGACTGGAGTAGATGGGGACATGCAAGTATGCGTCCTTGATGTCCAAGGACGCCAGAAAGTCCCCCGGATGGAGAGCCGCAACAACAGAGCGAACCGACTCTATCCTGAACCTTTGCACCCTCACAAAGCAAATGAGGGCTTTGAGGTCCAGGATTGGATGGACTCCGTCCTTCTTCGGCACAACGAAGATGTTCAAGTAGAACCCCTGAAACCGCACCTGCGAAGGAACCGGAACAATCAGTCCACGAGCCAGCAGGTCCTGAACCCTCAAACAGGGCTGTCAGACACTTCGACTGATCCTGTGAACTTATTACTCAAAAAACAAAAAGTATGTACATGTGTCTATGATTATTAATTAATGTGCAAACAATCAACAAATAGTGTGCAATAAAAACCAATACAGTGGCCTGTGCCAAACTATAACATATGAATTTCTCAATCCATCAAAAAAAATTGAAATAAATCCAAAAAGATTTCAAATATGCTACTGTTACAATCACAGATTGAATGTGCCCCAAGAAAGCAAGAAAATGTATTATATACAATTTTTTTTTTATAGAAAAATTAAAAAATATATATGTACAGTGCCTTGCGAAAGTATTCGGCCCCCTTGAACTTTGCAACCTTTTGCCACATTTCAGGCTTCAAACATGACGATATAAAACTGTAATTTTTTTTGAAGAATCAACAAGTGGGACACAATCATGAAGTGGAACGAAATTTATTGGATATTTCAAACTTTTTTAACAAATAAAATACTGAAAAATTGGCCGTGCAAAATTATTCAGCCCCCTTAAGTTAATACTTTGTAGCGCCACCTTTTGCTGCGATTACAGCTGTAAGTCACTTGGGGTATGTCTCTATCAGTTTTGCACATCGAGAGACCGAACTTTTTGCCCATTCCTCCTTGCAAAAACGCTCAAGCTCAGTGAAGTTGGATGGAGAGCGTTTGTGAACAGCAGTTTTCAGTTATTTCCACAGATTCTCGATTGGATTCAGGTCTGGACTTTGACTTGGCCATTCTAACACCTGGATATGTTTATTTGTGAACCATTCCATTGTAGATTTTGCTTTATGTTTTGGATCATTGTCTTGTTGGAAGACAAATATCCGTCCCAGTCTCAGGTCTTTTGCAGACTCCGTCAGGTTTTCTTCCAGAATGGTCCTGTATTTGGCTCCATCCATCTTCCCATCAATTTTAACCATCTTCCCTGTCCCTGCTGAAGAAAAGCAGGCCCAAACCATGATGCTGCCACCACCATGTTTGACAGTGGGGATGGTGTGTTCAGGGTAATGAGCTGTGTTGCTTTTACGCCAAACATAACGTTTTGCATTGTTGCCAAAAAGTTCGATTTTGGTTTCATCTGACCAGAGCACCTTCTTCCACATGTTTGGTGTGTCTCCCAGGTGGCTTGTGGCAAACTTTAAATTACACTTTTTATGGATATCTTTAAGAAATGTCTTTCTTCTTGCCACTCTTCCATAAAGGCCAGATTTGTGCAGTATACGACTGATTGTTGTCCTATGGACAGTCTCCCACCTCAGCTGTAGATCTCTGCAGTTCATCCAGAGTGATCATGGGCCTCTTGGCTGCATCTCTGATCAGTCTTCTCCTTGTATGAGCTGAAAGTTTAGAGGGACGGCCAGGTCTTCGTAGATTTGCAGTGGTCTGATACTCCTTTCAATTGCACAGTGCTCCTTGGGATGTTTAACCACTTAAGCCCCGGACCATATTGCTGCCTAAAGACCCAAGGGGTTTTTACAGTTCGGGACTGCGTCGCTTTAACAGACAATTGCGCGGTCGTGCGACGTGGCTCCCAAACAAAATTGGCGTCCTTTTTTCCCCACAAATAGAGCTTTCTTTTGGTGGTATTTGATCACCTCTGCGGTTTTTATTTTTTGCGCTATAAACAAAAATAGAGCGACAATTTTGAAAAAAATTCAATATTTTTTACTTTTTGCTGTAATAAATATCCCCCAAAAACATATATAACATTTTTTTTCCCTCAGTTTAGGCCGATACGTATTCTTCTACCTATTTTTGGTAAAAAAAATCGCAATAATCGTTTATCGGTTGGTTTGCGCAAAATTTATAGCGTTTACAAAATAGGGGATAGTTTTTTTGCATTTTTATATTTTTTCTTTTTTTTACTACTAATGGCAGCGATCAGCGATTTTTTTTCGTGACTGCGAAATTATGGCGGACACTTCGGACAATTTTGACACATTTTTGGGACAATTGTCATTTTCACAGCAAAAAATGCATTTAAATTGCATTGTTTATTGTGAAAATGACAGTTGCAGTTTGGGAGTTAACCACAGGGGGCGCTGTAACATTTAGGGATCACTGTGTGTGTGTTTACTAGTGTAGGGGGGTGTGGCTGTAGGAATGACGTCATCGATCGTGTCTTCCCTATAAAGGGAATGACGCGATCGATGCGCCGACACAGTGAAGCACGGGGAAGCCGTGTTTACACACGGCTCTCCCCGTTCTTCAGCTCCGGGGAGCGATCGTGACGGAGCGGCTATAAACAAATAGCCGCGCCGTCGTCCCGGATCGCTCCCCTAGCGGACCCGACCTCCGCATGTACCGGGGGGGGGTCCCGATCGGACCCCCCACCCACGTCTAGCAGAGGACGTACAGGTACGTACATGTGCCTGTCCGTGCCATTCTGCTGACGTATATGTACATGAGGAGGTCGGGAAGTGGTTAAAGCTTGGGAAATCTTTTTGTATCCAAATCCGGCTTTAAAATTCTCCACAACAGTATCTCGGACTTGCCTGGTGTGTTCCTTGTTCTTCATGATGCTCTCTGCGCTTTAAACGGACCTCTGAGACTATCACAGTGCAGGTGCATTTATACGGAGACTTGATTACACACAGGTGGATTCTATTTATTAGGGTTGTCCTGATACCACTTTTTTAGGACTGAGTACGAGTACCGATACTTTTTTTCAGGTAGTCGCCGATACCGAATACCGATACTTTTTTTAAATGTGTCCCCAAATGCAGCCATGTCCCCCCACAGATGCAGCCATGTATCCCACAGATGCAGCCATGTATCCCCCCCATCCAGCCATGTCTCCCCCCATGCAGCCATGTCTCCCCCCATGCAGCCATGTCTCCCCCCCATCCAGCCATGTCTCCCCCCATGTATCCCCCCCATCCAGCCATGTCTCCCCCCATGCAGCCATGTATCCCTCCATCCAGCCATTGTCTCCCCCCATGTAGCCATGTATCCCCCCCATCCAGCCATTGTCTCCCCCCATGTAGCCATGTATCCCCCCATCCAGCCATTGTCTCCCCCCATGCAGCCATGTATCCCCCCATCCAGCCATGTATCCCCCCCATCCAGACATTGTCTCCCCCCATGCAGCCATGTATCCCCCCATCCAGCCATTGTCTCCCCCCATCCAGCCATTGTCTCCCCCCATGCAGCAATGTATCCCCCCATCCAGCCATTGTCACCCCCCATGCATCCATGTATCCCCCATCCAGCGTCTCCCCAAATGCAGCCATGTCCCGCTTACCTGCATCCCCGCTGCCGCCGACTGTGTAATACGCCGGGAACATTACAACTTTGAATCGCTGTAATGATTGGCGCCGCGCTGCGTATAGACACTCCCCCTCGCTCGGGATTGGACAGTTCACCCGAGCGAGGGGGAGTGTCTATGCGCGGTGCGAATCATTACAGCTATTCAAAGCTGTATTGTTCCCGGCGTATATTACACAGTCGGCGGTAGCGGGGATGCGGCGAACGGTGTCGGGATGCAGCGTCACGGCGGCGGCGGGGGGTTAGTATTCTATTTTGGTATCGGGGGTATTTGCGGGAGTACGAGTACTCCCGCAAATAATCGTATTGGTATCGGGACAACCCTACTATTTATCATCATTAGTCATTTAGGTCAACATTGGATCATTCAGAGATCCTCACTGAACTTCTGGAGAGAGTTTGCTGCACTGAAAGTAAAAGGGGCTGAATAATTTTGCACGCCCAATTTTTCAGTTTTTTATTTGTTAAAAAAGTTTGAAATATCCAATAAATTTTGTTCCACTTCATGATTGTGTCCCACTTGTTGATTCTTCAAAAAAAATTACAGTTTTATATCTTTATGTTTGAAGCCTGAAATGTGGCAAAAGGTCGCAAAGTTCAAGGGGGCCGAATACTTTCGCAAGACACTGTAAATCCCAGATTATTTTTAACCTGCACCATTGGGAGCCCCTGGTTTTTTTTTTTCTTTGTTACCACTTCAGTGTTTATCAAACTCTAGAGACCAGCTCATAATTTGATGCTTCTTACATCTCTGTTTCAATTTTGCATCATGTGTGGTATTTTAGGCATCCTAGAGTATATCTAGCCTCGCTGGTTTTTGAAAAAAAAAAAAAAAATTTCCATCTTTGAAATGTATACATATCTCGCCTTCCCGCCAGGGTATTTACCCCTGGCTGAGGAGGTCCAACACAACTCATATAAGAAACATATCCCCCTCCCCCTCGTGGCTCCCAGGAATCTACTACCTTTCCATGTAATGGATGCTTTATAAATCTAAACAATAATATGCAGGTTATTACTATAATTGGAAGTTTAAGGTATCTATCTTTGTTGCAGGTCCGCTTGTTCATTCACGTCCTTGGGTATTATATTCCCGGGGCATCAATGACTAGGGAGCTCTCAATCTCTCAACATAGCTCCATGTTTTTTTGTACGCTTTCCACTTTTTCCATTTTTCCTTAAAATCACTATTTGTTCCTAAAAGACTCTCCTTAAGCTCTTCCATCCTATAGATTTCCTCCACTGCATCTATCTAATTCCAAATCTGTGGGCTTTCAGTTTCCTGCCACTTCTGTGGGATGAGCCTCTTCGCTGCATTCAGTAGATGGGGTAAGAGGGACTGCTTGTACCTTTTAATACTCTCTTGGCAGCAATGGAAGAGGATGACCCAAGGGTCTTTCTTTATCTCCTTGCCCGTAATCTCTTTTATTTGGCTTAATATAGTATCCCAGTAGTTTAGAATTTTCGGGCAATTCCACCATATATGTGCCATCGTCCCTTTATCTGGGCACCCACGCCAACACTCGGCAGTCTGTCCTATTTTAAAGTTACTAGATTTATCGGGGGTGATATACCATCCCGAGATGCATTTATAATTTATCTCGGCTGTTCGTGTGTCTATGGCTGAAGAATGGGTTAGTTGCATGATCCTCTGAATAGTATTTACCCCTCTAAGAGTTCCCAGCTCCCTTTCCCATTTCTTTACGAAAGGTACTTCCCCCAGTGCTCCTAATTTAATAAGTATCCCATAAAGTTTTGTAATCGTGCCCTTAGAGTTTTCTGATATGCATAACTTCTCTAATGGTGTCAGCTCCTCCCTCACTAGTAATGGGCGGGGGAGGTGCTGCACAAAGTGATGCAGCTGGGAATAATGCCACCTATCAAGATTCCAGTACTCCGTTCTGGTTTTCAATTCTTCATAGGTCATTATCTCGCCATCTTTAATAATATCACCTAAGTGTACTTTGTCTTTCCTAATCCAGTTCCCCCCAATTTTTTTCTCCCCAGGTGCGAAGTAAGCGTTTTGCTTTAAATTCATAAGTGGAGAGTTAAATTCCCTGCCAAGTAGTGTCTGAGTCCTGTCCCACATTCTCAAAGTGTCCCGTGTCATATCATACATTTTGTGATCCAGTGCTCTATATTGTGCAGGAATCCAAATAGTGTTGCTCAATTGTGAAATAACTTGTGCCTTTTCAATTTGCACCCATCTTTTACCTTTCCTGTCCCTAGCCCATTCAACCGCTCGAGAAAGAACAGCCACCTTATAATAATTTTTGAGATCGGGCACCGCCAAACCCCCTAGTAACTTGCCTTGTTTTAGAAAGGAGAGAGATATTCTAAGTTTTTTATTTTTCCATACATAGTTGATTAATAGGGAGTTAAGGATTTTCAGAAATTGTTGAGGTAGCGCAATTGGAATTAATAGGAATTTATAGAGTATTTTTGGGACTACTATCATCTTCAACATATTTATACGTCCTACCCATGAAATGGTTTATTTATTGTTTTTTTATTAATTTGTTTTTGATCTCATTTAACAGAGGCACGTAATTTATTTTATATATCTTCTGAACTGTATTGGCAAGTTTAATACCGAGGTATTTCAATTCTTTGCTCCAAGGGAAGGCGCAAATCTTTTTTACATGGCCTTCTTCTTCAGTTTTGTTAAGGTTTATGTTTAAGATTTCGGATTTTGTTATATTAATTTTAAAGTTTGAAATGGAACCGTATTGTTGTAATATCATAGAGAGCTTAGGGATAGATTTCACCGGATTGGTGAGGTAGAACAAAATATCGTCTGCAAAAGCCGACAATTTATGTTCCTCCTCCTCCACCCTGATACCATTAATATCCGGGTCATTTCGGATGGTGGCCAACAAGGGTTCTAATGATAGGATGAAGAGGAGGGGGGACAGGGGATACCCCTGTCTTGTCCCATTCTTCATCTCAAAAGATTTTGAAAGTGTTCCATTAATTTTTGCGGAGGGGTGATGGTAAAGTGTGTTGATCCATCTGGTCAGCCTGTTACCTAATCCCATTACTGTGAGGGTTTGCATCATGAGTCCCCAGTCTACCCTATCGAATGCTTTTTCAGCATCAACCGACAGGAATAGACCTGGGGACGCATTTTGCCTTATATTCTGGTTCAGAAGGAGTGCTCTTATGCTATTATCTTTACCCTCTCTGTTAGGGACGAATCCCACCTGATTTGTTTCTAAAAGACTCTCCTTAAGCTGGATGTACTAGGAATTTTTGATTTCTTCTTCAGTTATGGGCTTGTCCATATTTAATCTTTCTATCTCCTCTATTCTGGGGAGACCTGCTTTCTCTATAAAGTCTCTGGTTTTAGCCTCCTTTTCACCTGCTTGCCACCCCAGTTGATTTATTGTATAGAATTCCTCGTAATATTTTTTGAAGGTATCTGCAATGTCCTCTGTTGAATAGACCAAGTCCCCATTTTTCCTTTAAATTTTTTCGATATAATTCCTGGTTTTCTTTTTTTGGGCCATTTTAGCAAGGTGCTTACTGGGTTTATTACCCCATATATACCTCTCTCTAGCGATGTTATTTAGGTTTTTCCTCGCTTTTTGTTCCATGATCTCCTTGAGCTCATCCCTTTTTAGAATTAAATTAAGGTACGTCTCTTTTAGTCCCTGCTCTTTGTGTTTACGTTCCAAATCCGTTATTTCTTTGACCAACGTGTCGGCCTTACTGTTACTCTCTTTTTTTTTTACTCGCACCCTCAAAGATTAGTATCCCTCTGATGTACACTTTATGCGTCTCCCAGAGAGTTGCACTTGAGATCCCTTCGGTATCATTGACCAGAAAAAATTGTTTGAGTTCCTCTTCCACCCTGCTTGCCCCTTCTTCGTCTCTAATCAAGTTATCGTTGAGGTGCCATACTGACTGTTGAATCTTTTGTATAGATGATTTAATTTTCATAGTTACGGGTGCATGGTCTGAGACGGTCATAATTCCAATGTCCATCTCGGTAATCCATTCCAGCAACCTATGATCTACCAATATGTAATCTATTCTGGTATACGTTCCGTGTGGGGGGGAGAAAAACGTGTAGTCGTGTGTATTTGGATGGAGTATCCTCCAAACATCAACTAGTTGGCACTCGTGGAGCTTGTGTTTTATTTTTTGTAGCTGCACGTTAGTTGTCTCCCTCACCCGGGACGTACTATCTTCTCTGGAACTTCCGTTGGAACTTGTATTCAACATAGCACCTGTTGCTAGTTGATCTTTTGGCCTACGTTCACGATCACTCTTGAGGTACCTATATGCTCTATGTCAATGCATGATTGATAACAATGATGAACAATAAAACCTTTTTTTCTTTTCTGTTTTATTAAATGTCTATCTTTTTTATGCTCTCATACATACAGTATGGCTATTGAACCAATTTGTTTTTCATGTACTCGCATTGAAGTCTATGGGGCCAAAACTTATGCTACACCAAAAGAAGCACCTGCACTTTTTAAAAAATTACACTGCACCATGTTGCATTCATGTAAATGGACAACATGGGGAGTAATGGAAGGAGAAACACTACTGTAAGTGGGGGCTTATTGTGACTAGGTCTCATTTATACAAACTACTCCAAAAGTCATCCACAGTATCCATTCAGAGATTAAAGTGGATGTAAACCCACTGTCATCAAATTTAAATCCTTAATACTGTTGTAATCCATAATGCGATACATGCCTCCTGCATGTATCTATATATTATAAATGTCACCCCTCACCTGTCAGAAGCCCCGCAAAATTGCAGAATCCGTGGGCGTGTTTTTTTCCTGTCGCTCGGTGGGCGGAGTCGTGACGTCACAGGACTCCTCCGCCCACCACTACACTCCCACGGTCAGCCAGAGTTGCGAGGACGAGCCTCGCGCCTGTTGAGACTGGCGTGCAGGAGTGACTGAGCGCGTTCTGTGAAGAAGCAGAGCGCGCTCACAGCCCGTCACTTCTGCACACGTGTATATTCAGGGACAGTCGAGGCATGATCGGTGCAGCAGGGACAGCTGTGAACACCGCGATCCCCCATGCATGGTTTTCTTCAGCCGCTTCTGTTCTCCCTCCCGCGGCTTTCACCTGAAAAGCCATATATGGGGGATCGCGGTGTTCACAGCTGTCCCTGCAGCACCAATCATCCCTGACTATCCTCCGTGTCTGCCTCCTCCATCGACCCCCTTCTCCCAACAAGCACGGATTCCCACGATAGCGGGCATTTTCCCGCCCCACCCAGCAACTTTAATTTCTGTGTGGTTTTTTTAAAAAAAATTAATGGCCCCTTTATTTTCTGAATTGGACACAGAGAGCGTTTGTTCCCGATCGCTCTGTGTCCTGTGACAACTGAGCAGAGTAACCTGTGTGTTACTCTGCTTCAGTTTATGAAAGGATGGAAGACACTGGGCCAGATTCAGGAACATCAGCGGATCTTTGGTCCGGCGCAGTGCATCTTTTTTACACTGCGCCGGAGCAGCGCAGAGAGGCATGCTAGTGATTCAGGAAACTTTTTTCCTGTCTCTTGCCCCGGCGTGGCGGATTTTACACGGCGTAAGGCGGGGTAGAATAAAATGGGTGGCTCCCTATGCTAATGAAGTGCCGACCGTGGCGCAGGGGTCACGCCGGGGCGCATCTTAGACCGCACATGCTCAGTGACATCCAGGGGTAAATGTCCCAATCTGCACATGCTCAGAACTGCGCCCCGGCGTGATCCCTGAGCTACGCCGACCCACTACCAACGCCCAGTCCATGAATCAGCCCAGACTTCCGCCCTGCAGGTGCAAATGTACTGAAGCTTTTTTTTTCTAAGCTAGGTCGTTTGCATTGTGGTGGGGCAGTTATGGCTGATGAGGAATCCTCAGGTGGGCGGATGACCAATTTCAGCCCAGAGGAGAGGGCTGTAATTATTGAGGGCCTCTCCCAACATGGGGACCGCCTCTATGGGCCACAGAGTGGCTGCCCCTGGCATGTTGGCACACAGATGTGTTGTCCAGCAAGTGTTGTTGCTCAGTTCGTTTGTAACGCTGCTGCTTTAGCTGCTCTCCAGCTGACCTCTGCAAGTTTGGTGCAAAGTTACCCCTGCTTTATAAAGGGTAACTTTCCGCTGCAAACCAGAGTTACACGCACCGGGAGTAGCCTGCGCCGGCAATTCGTAATTTGCTGAATCGGACCAACTCCCTCATTTGCATATTTAAAATAGAAAAACCAGGGCCGCGCTAGTTCAGACCAGCGTAAATGGGCGCCCACGCCGCACCGGCGTGGAAAGGTCCAAACGCAAAAAAAAAATCTACGTTACGGCGTAATATTGTTTGCTGAATACGGCGCGGAGATACGCCGGCGCAAATTGGCATTTACGCCGCGCATCTCAGTCTACACCGGCGGAAATTGTTCCTGAATCTACCCCACTGTCTTCTCTTCATTCATCTTCTGTGCAGAGAAAATGACTGGGGAATGAATGTCCTCTCTCCCTTTCTAGGTCTCAAATGGGAGATGTCAGGGGTCTCTGTTTAAAAAAAAAAAAAAAAAAAAAAAAAAAGAAAAAAGATGAAATTGAAAAAATAAATAAAAACAACTGACACCACAGACCCCCGCCCCCCCCCCCATACCAACACAGTCCAGAGCCCCAAGACCACTGACACCGTCCACTACCCCATTGACATCGTCCACTCACACCAGCCACTACCCCACTGACACCGACCACTGCCCCACAGGTCTCAAGTCCTGTGGGAACGGCGTCCCTGCACTTTTTTCACAGCAGGAACGCAGTTCCCTTTGCAGGACTAGAGCAGCCGAGCCACCTGAGCAAATCCTTCACTAAGCAGCGATGCCCAGCTCGAGTCACTCTCAGGGGCAGGCGAACCTTAGTAATCCTTTATGTTACTGCCCGCTTCCTGTTAATGGATTCATCGGGTAATGTGCGGGTATTCTGTCACTTCCTCGATGCCGCAATGTCTCCTGGGAGCTTTTGTCATTGTTCCCAGGAGACATTGCGGAGGTCTGCCGTGAGTTATCGCGGGATTTAGAAAGAACTTGCTTAAAGTTATTTCTAAAGGAGACATTGCGGCATCGAGGAAGTGACGGAATACCCGCACACTACCCGATGAATCCATATACAGGAAGCAGCCAGTAACAAAGGATTACTAAGGTACAGTGGATCAAAAAAAAAAAAAAAAAACATGCGGTTTAGTAATTATGCATATGAGCGTATCTTTTATTTTATTTTATTTTTTTGGTGGGGGAGTGGATATTGGGTGGGAGTTCCCACACTTTTTTCCCCAGGACTTGACCCCTGCTGCCCCACCCCCTTTTCCAAAAGCACTGTGAAAAAATATATTTAAAAAATAAAACTCCACCCTCCCATCAATGGTACAAAAATAAAATTGTAAAAAATAAATAAAAAAATTTAATTGTATAGAAAAAAAAAAATCCACGGGTCCCAAAAAACCTTTTGAAAATAAATAAATAAATAATTTTAAATTAAAAAAAAATTATCTGACACTGTCCACTATCCTGACACCATCTTAAACGTACTACCCACCACTGTACACTCCGCATTCCTGTGATTCGCACCGCTTTGCTGTTCAGATCACATGCAATGTCGGCGCGATGCGATTTCAGCCATACAAACTGTATTGGCTGAAATCGCATCACATTCGGACCAAACATGCACAGGACCCTTTTTTTGGTCCGCACCAGAATCGCATAGGTGTTCACACCTATGCAATCTAATTCATGTCCTAACTGTCAGTTTGCAGTGCGATATGCGAGCTGAAATGGGGGTGTCATTACCATTGTATGACAATCCCCAGCAGTTTGCCTATGGCAGTGCGATGTGGGAACCGCAGGGTTACCGAATCGCACCAGTGTGAACCGAGCCTTGGTGGGAGCAGTCAGGTGACATTTGTAGGATGTATGCTTTGAGGCTGGGTTCACACTGGTGCGATTCGGGAACCCTGCAAATCCACTGCAGGTTCCCACATCGCACCCGACTCGCACGGCAGTTCACACTGCCATATGCAAACTGCTGGGGAGTGTCATACAATGATAATGACACCCCACTTTAAGCTCGCATATCGCACTGCGAACTGATAGTTAAGACATGAATTGGATTGCATCGGTGTGAACACCTATGCGATTCTGGTGCGGACCAAAAAAAGTGATTTTTAATACAGCTTACCTGTAAAATCCTTTTCTTGGAGTACATCACGGGACACAGAGCGGCATATTCATTACTATACGGGTTATATGGAGTACCTTCAGGTGATGGACACTGGCAATCTCAAACAGGAAGTCCCCTCCCTATATAACCCCCTCCCATAGAGGGAGTACCTCAGTTTTGTAGCAAGCAGTATGCCTCCCAAAATGTTCCCCATAAGAGGGGTGGGAGCTCTGTGTCCCGTGATGTACTCCAAGAAAAGGATTTTACAGGTAAGCTGTATTAAAAATCCCTTTTTCTTTCTCCTACATCACGGGACACAGAGCGGCATATTCATTACTATACGGGATGTCAGAAAGCAATGCTTTAATGAGGGGAGGGAGACATCTCCACCAAACAAAAAGGATTTAATTCAGAGGTAAACTCAAATAATAATAATAAATCCAACTTAGTCAAGAAATTAAATTTAAATTTAAATCAAGGGTGCCCCCGATCCAGAGGGTCTTAAATTGCAGCCTGCAGTACTGCCTGCCCAAAGGCTGCATCTGCACTCCTTCTAACGTCTAACTGGTAAAATTTTGTAAACGTGTGGACTGACGACCAGGTTGCCACCTTGCATACTTGAGCCATAGAGATCTGATGGTGTGCTGCCCAGGAGGCGCCCATGGCCCTGGTAGAATGAGCCTTTATTGACAAAGGAGGAGGCAACCTCTTCAAGCCATAGGCCTGACTGATTCACTGTTTAATCCATCTCGAGATGGTGGACTTTGTGGCTGCCTGTCCCTTCTTGGGCCCATCCGGTAAAATGAACAACACATCTGTTTTCCGAATGGTCTCTGTAGCTTTGAGATAGGCCTTCATGGCCTTGACAATATCCAAGGTATGTAGCAACCCTTCCTTTCTAGAATTGGGTTTCGGAAAGAAGGATGGTAGTATCAAATCCTGGTTTAGGTGAAAACTGGATATAACCTTTGGTAGGAAGGATGGGTGAGGACGGAGAACCACCCTGTCCTTATGCAGAATGAGATATGGTTCCTTACAAGATAAGGCTGCCAACTCTGACACTCTTTAAGCAGAGACCATGGCGACCAGAAATACCAACTTCCTTGTCAGTAAAACCAAAGGAATTTCAGCCAACGGCTCAAAAGGCTGTTTCTGTAGAGTTGACAGAACAAGATTTAAGTCCCACGGACAAAGCGGTGACTTAACCGTGGGATTAATACGCAAGACCCCCTGCATGAAGGTTTTAACCAGAGAGTGGGTGGCCAGCGGCCTTTGAAACCAAATTGACAAAGCTGAAATCTGTCCCTTGATTGTGCTTCAATGGTATACTTGCGGGAGTGCCATTTTTTGGACTCACACCAGCCTACGTAGGCCCTTCAAACCCTGTAATAAATTACTCTAGAGACTAGGCTTGACCTCACGTTTTTTACACTGCGCATGCGCCGGGCGACTACATTTCCCAGTGCGCATTGCGCCTAAGTAGGCCGTACGGGCCTATTGATTTCGACACGTACGTAAACGACGTAAATCCCGATTCGAGGATGACTTGCGCAAACGACGTAAAAAATTCGAACCTCGTGGCGGGAACGGCGGCCATACTTAACATTGTTATTCTACCTCATAGGTGGAATAACTTTAGGCGGCCTATCACGTACGGAAACTACGTAACTCGACGGTGTAGGCCCGGCGTACGCTCGTAAATCGTCGGGAATCGGCGTATTCCCTCATTTATATCATCTAGGCCGGCCGCAATGTAAGCGCCTCCTAGCGGCCAAAAGAAACATTGCAACCTAAGATAGAATGGCGCAAGCCAGCCTATCTTTTTTTATTTTTTTGGAAAATTATTTTTTATTGATTTTTTAAAAACACAGAAAGACAAACACACACACAAGGTAGGCAACATGCCCACCTTGACATAGGCCATGCAGGGCCGACACACCAACTAACAGCATGTGTAACTTATTACTGTATACCCCCCCCACCCCATCCCCAACCCCATCCCTGACCATCCACCCCCCCATAGCAATCAATTAGTGAAACACCATATGAAATCCAGAAAAAAAAAAGGAAAAAAAACACAGCGTTCACAGATAACACCAGCCCAAGAAGTGCAGAATCAAGTCATGTCTAGAGACTCCAGTCCGGAGAATAAAGAAAGAAATACAATAAAATAAACAAAAATCTTCCATTAATGGCAGAGGAGCGTAAGTCACTTATACAGCATATCTATTTAGCGTAAACTCCAGTAGGTGGCTGAAACCTTCAGCAAATCAAACTGTAGTTCTAACCCACAGTGTCCGAGGAGTCTAACCATGCCTGCCAAACCCTCTTAAATTTCTTATCACATCCCCTCGATCTGTATGTGGCCTTGTACATGTGTATCACAGAGTTAACCAGCCCTTTCCAGAATGATAATGTAGGGGCATTGGAGTTCTTCCATTTCAGGAGAATAGCTTTCCTGCCATAGAACAACCCGATGTTCAAAAGGGTACGATGTGCCAGGGAGGGTACCACCTCCTCAACTAGTCCAATAAGACGGACCCTAGCCGTCAGAGGAACCGGAACACTCAGCACTCCCGACAGACATTCAACCACCCCTGCCCAAAAGTTCTGGATATGAGGACACGTCCAAAATATGTGCTCTGCACCGGCCGGGGAAAAATTACACCGCCAGCACTGACCAGTACTAGCAGGGTAAATGCGCGACAACCTGGCCGGCGTATAATAAATGCGGTGTAAAAATTTAAATTGGATCAGACGATCCCTAGCAGATACCAGATGCTTGAAGGGTTGGTCCCACATATCCTCCCAATCCTCCCCTTGAATGTCAGGAATCTCACTCTCCCATCTCTCTCTACATCTGGACACCCCGATTGGCGTCTTGGTGAACATGGCCTTACATACCGTGGACAGAGTTTTAGGCAAATCTTCATTAGTTAATAAATTTTCCAGCGCCGAGGGGGAGAGACTCCACCCGCCGACTCCCGAATTGCGCCTGAAAGGCATGACGCAGCTGCAGATACCGAAAGAAAAATGAGTTAGGCAGGTTGTGCCTGGCCTTTAGTTGGTCAAACTAAATAAGGTCTCCCTCCCTAGTGATATGTTCCAGAAGTTTGACCCCCCCACAGGCCTAAATCATTGGGTCCGGAAGCGAGCAAAAGTCTGGCAGCTTCGGGTTTAACCATAGAGGAGCCGAGGGCTAGACTCCCAAATATGATGGTGAGACCATGGTAGTCGCTACCTCCCATGCCCTGATGGTAGCCCTCATGGTGGCAGTCAACGGTAGGGTAGATTTTGGGCCTCTGTACAGGGCCAGCCGTAGACTTTCGTAGGAACCTAACAGTGCCGCCTCCAGAATAGTGGCCGTGTCCCGCTCGTCTGCCAACAACCAACGTCTGGCGAATACCATCTGGCCAGCCAGATAATACTTCTGCCAATCCGGGAGCGCCAGCCCCCCCTGACCCCAAGGTTCTTGGAGAACCTTAGCACCTATTCGTGGAGACTGAGGTGACCAGATAAAAGCCCCTATTATACCATTCAATGATGTAAAGAACGATTTGGGAATCCACACCGGGGAGTGGCGCAAAAAGTATAGGAGAACGGGTAAAAATTTCATTTTAAGCAGGTTAACTCTTCCGAGTAACGAGGGGCAATTTCTTCCAGGCCAGAACCCTTTGTTTCAAAGTAACCACTAGCGGGAGAAGATTCAAAGTCATGTAGTCAGTAATGTCAGTGGTAATTTTCACCCCCAAATAAGTAATAGAGGAGACCCACAGCAGCGGCAGCGAATCGTCCCGCTGTAGCGGGGCCTCAGGACCTAGAGGCAATATAGAAGTCGGAAGGAACCCATGAGTAAGTCGCGTGCCTGTGACGTAACGCGTAGGGAGGAGCCTGCGATCAAATCCGAGTGCATCGGATCAAACTGAGGAAACAGCATACTGAGTGGCGTTTTCATGCTTTACTGAAAGCGGGGATTCGTGAGTGCATATGTCAATGCTCTGATTACATTTTTTTGATCTGTCATCAAATATTGCGCAATGAGAAGTTTTTTCTCTTTTCTTTCATGCAATCCCTGTCTGTGAGTGCCTGTATCATCTGATCACAGCGGTGGAGGGCTGGATTAGCATTCAGATTGAAGAGAGTGATTTTTTCCCTGCATGGAATCCTGCTAATCACTGTGCACTAATTAAGGACATATTAGTAATTCACAGTTTATGGAGTGTTCTCCCTGATTAGTTTTCTTTGTACGTTTTATCACCTTTTAAGTTAATATTAGCGCATCTATATTTTATATGTTTCAATATAGAAGACTTGCTCCATTCACACGTAGGCCCGAAAAGGAGGCAAACGTGTCCAGGATCTGCAAGGCTGCCTTCAGCGACACCCCTGGATCCCTAAGGAATAGAAGCAGGTCGTCTGCATAGAGCGCCACACTTTCTGTTCCAATCCTAACCCCCCCCTCCCCAGATTTCCTGAGTGCCTTGGCTATGGGCTCCATCATTAATGCAAAAAGGAAAGGAGAGAGTGGGCAGCCCTGCCTCCTACCCCTACCAATTTGAAAGAATGGAGATACCTTAAAACCCAGCCGAACAGCCGTTCGGGGTTTGCATATAGCAACTTAATCCATTTACGGTAACCAGGACCAAACCCCATTTCCTCTAAGACTTTGTGCATGTACTGCCAATCTACGGAATCGAAAGCTTTTTCTATGTCGATGGAAACAATCACCTTAGCCGGGCAATCAGCATTATCCAATTGGAGATGCGTGAACAGCCTTCTCAAGTTTGTGTCCGTCGACATACCTGGCATGAAACCTGTTTGGTCAACATCCACTAGGGTCGAAATGACCCCAGCCAATCTCAACGCCAAGACCTTAGTAAGGATCTTGAGGTCCATGTTAAGCAAAGCAATGGGCCTATAGGATGAGCACTCCATCGGGTCTTTGCCTGGTTTCAATAGGAGCACCATATATGCCTCCATCGTGGACTCCGGTAAGGCCCCCGACTCCCAACAGTGTCTAAAGAGCAGCTTCAGTCTAGGTGCCAACAGGGATTTATAGGTCCTGTAGAAGTCCGCCGGGAAACCATCCGGTCCCGGCGCCTTCTGTGGAGGAAACGCCTGCATTGCTGCCTCTATCTCAAGAACCGAAATGGGCTTATCCAGGGACTCAGCATCCTCGTCCGACAGACGGGGCATAGCAACTCCCCTCAACAACTCGTCCAACCCAGCAGAGTCATATGCCGAGATGGGCGAGTACAGAGCCGAGTAATAACTCACAAATTCATCTAGTATTTCCGCGGGATCAGTAACCAGGGCCCCTCCCCTCCCCCTCACCACAGGCACACTGACTGTCGTTTTCGGATCCGCGGCAAGATTAGCCAGGAGCTTACCGTTTTTATCCCCTTCTGCAAAGATGGTCTTCGCCTTCCTTTTTACCTCAGTGTGTGCTAGATCTGAGAAATGTAAGGCTACTGCGCGCCTAGCCTCCAGTAGGGATACATAATTGGCCTCTGAGGGAGAGTCTGCATATGTTTAAGCACTCTCCCGTTCTTTAGCCGTCAGGATTTCAGATTCCTGATTGTGGTCCCTCCTGGCTGCCTTAATGGCCGAGATACACTCCCCCCTGGTCGCTGCCTTGAAACCATCCCACACCACCGGAGGTTCAGCCGAGCCCACGTTGGTCTCCCAGTAAGTGGCCATGGAAGTTTTAAGGTGTTCTAGTACCTGATCTTCCACCAACCAGCCTGGTGACAGTCTCCAGCCCCCCCTCGTCCCCCGGTCTGGAAAGGCTAAGGTGGCCATAAGTGGGTTGTGGTCTGAGGGGCCCCCGGCCAAGTACTCCATCCTGCACACATTTTGCAAGATATGAGCATTGCCAAACGCCAAGTCTATCCTAGCTGATGACCTATGTGCAGATGATAAGTGAGAGTAAGAGATGACACCCGGGTGTTTCCATCTCCACAGTTCCGTCATGCCCGCCACCGAGACCCAAGAACCGAGATCCCCCGAGGCCGTCCTAGCAGCATTGGAGGAGTCCAGTGCCGGATCAAGGATGGCATTAAAATCTCCCATGAGCAGCATCGGGACATGCAAATAAGGGCCCAGTGTCACCAACAGATCATATAACAACTTAGCTTGAAAGGGAGGAGGCACATATACATTTACCAATAAAAGCTTATGAACCGATAAATTCAAGAGGAGTGCCACGCATCGCCCTCCAGGGTCAGTAAATACCTGGTGAATCACACACTGCATAGCCTTGCTAATCAAAATTGAAACCCCCCTAGAATAGGAGGAATAGGTGGAGTGAACCGCCCTCTGTATCCAATTCTTGCGCAGTGCTAGGATCTTACTACCCTCCAGATGTGTCTCCTGAAGTAGGACAATATGTGGCTTGACTTGTTTAAGGTATTGAAAGATCGCCGCCCTCTTGAATTTATTATTCAAACCCCTGACATTCCATGAAAGTATCTTAATTCGACTATCCATTGTGCAATTCAAAACAATACATTCTCACAGACATGACTATTGCATAGTAAAAAATGGGCAAGGACAACCTGCAACAGGCCATATTGTTCGTGAATATCAAAGGTGCAGAATATAAAAAAAGGTCCCATGGTGATGGTCAACAACCCTCCCCCCTCCCCCTTCCCCCCTGCCATTATACCAGAAACAAAAACATAAACTGTCCGGTATGCAGCTTCAACCCTGTAACAAACAAACCTGTCAGAGTTTTACCTTAAGTGATGATAGTTCGGCATAGACGTGCACATAAAAAAAAAAAAAGAAGAAAACTTGTGCCCATCGCCAGAGCCCCGGTGGCTGATCAAATGCAGTTAGATTGCGGCCACGTGAAAAAATAGATATAACAAGGGCCTGGTGGTCAAGTCCCTCAGGAGGTCCAGCAGATCGTGACAAGTGAACGTGACCCACCAAGGTTCATGTCAGGGAAATCTGGTGGCAAGGATTCCCAATAAGAAAACTCTTCCCCCTCACCCCTCCCCATTATACAGGGAGTGCAGAATTATTAGGCAAGTTGTATTGAGGATTAATTTTTTTATTGAACAACAACCATGTTCTCAATGAACCCAAACAACTCATTAATATCAAAGCTGAATATTTTTGGAAGTAGTTTTTAGTTTGTTTTTAGTTTTAGCTATTTTAGGGGGATATCTGTGTGTGCAGGTGACTATTACTGTGCATAATTATTAGGCAACTTAACAAAAAAAAAATATATACCCATTTCAATTATTTATTTTTACCAGTGAAACCAATATGACATCTCAACATTCACAAATATACATTTCTGACATTCAAAAACAAAACAAAAACAAATCCGTGACCAATATAGCCACCTTTCTTTGCAAGGACACTCAAAAGCCTGCCATCCATGGATTCTGTCAGTGTTTTGATCTGTTCACCATCAACATTGCGTGCAGCAGCAACCGCAGCCTCCCAGACACTGTTCAGAGAGGTGTACTGTTTTCCCTCCTTGTAAATCTCACATTTGATGATGGACCACAGGTTCTCAATGGGGTTCAGATCAGGTGAACAAGGAGGCCATGTCATTAGTTTTTCTTCTTTTATACCCTTTCTTGCCAGCCACGCTGTGGAGTACTTGGACGCGTGTGATGGAGCATTGTCCTGCATGAAAATCATGTTTTTCTTGAAGGATGCAGACTTCTTCCTGTACCACTGCTTGAAGAAGGTGTCTTCCAGAAACTGGCAGTAGGACTGGGAGTTGAGCTTGACTCCATCCTCAACCCGAAAAGGCCCCACAAGCTCATCTTTGATGATACCAGCCCAACCCAGTACTCCACCTCCACCTTGCTGGCGTCTGAGTCGGACTGGAGCTCTCTGCCCTTTACCAATCCAGCCACAGGCCCATCCATCTGGCCCATCAAGACTCACTCTCATTTCAGCAGTCCATAAAACCTTAGAAAAATCAGTCTTGAGATTTCTTGGCCCAGTCTTGATGTTTCAGCTTGTGTGTCTTGTTCAGTGGTGGTCGTCTTTCAGCCTTTCTTACCTTGGCCATGTCTCTGAGTATTGCACACCTTGTGCTTTTGGGCACTCCAGTGATGTTGCAGCTCTGAAATATGGCCAAACTGGTGGCAAGTGGCATCTTGGCAGCTGCACGCTTGACTTTTCTCAGTTCATGGGCAGTTATTTTGCGCCTTGGTTTTTCCACACGCTTCTTGCGACCCTGTTGACTATTTTGAATGAAACACTTGATTGTTCGATGATCACGCTTCAGAAGCTTTGCAATTTTAAGAGTGCTGCATCCCTCTGCAAGATATCTCACTATTTTTGACTTTTCTGAGCCTGTCAAGTCCTTCTTTTGACCCATTTTGCCAAAGGAAAGGAAGTTGCCTAATAATTATGCACACCTGATATAGGGTGTTGATGTCATTAGACCACACCCCTTCTCATTACAGAGATGCACATCACCTAATATGCTTAATTGGTAGTAGGCTTTCGAGCCTATACAGCTTGGAGTAAGACAACATGCATAAAGAGGATGATGTGGTCAAAATACTCATTTGCCTAATAATTCTGCACTCCCTGTATATAGAAAAAAAAAAAAAATTAGGATAAAAAATGAATGATCAAAACTGAACAATGAAGAAGGGGGAACCAACATGAAAAGGCTTCACCGTAGGTAGAGCAGAACTGTAGAATCAGGGGCACCCTCACGGAGCGTTGATGAACCCATCCGAGGCAACGATCAGGAACGCACTGCAGGCCTCACCGCGACCGATCCAACCATTCACAGGCATCTTGCGGGTTGTCAAAGAATTTCACCGACCCCTTAAACTGCACACGGAGATGGCTGGGATACAGCATGCTGTATTTTAGCTCCCTTTCTCTGAGTCGTCTCTTCACATCCGTGAAGGAGCGCCGGCGTTTCTGAGTCTCCGCCGAGAAGTCAGGGAAAAGCATGATCCTGGCGTTGTCATACCTCAGCTCCTTGTGTTTCCTTGCCTCGGCAAGCAACATGTCACGGTCTCTATAGTTGAGAAACCGGACCAGGAATGGTCTGGGAGGAGCACCCGATGGCCGAGCCGCAGTTGGTACTCTATGGGCCCGTTCAACTACATATGTGGGAGGGAGATCCCCCAGGCCCAGCAGGGTCTTAAAGAAACCCTCAGCAAAGGTGGCCGTAGACATTCCCTCTGCTCCCTCAGGCAGGCCTACCACGCGGATATTATTGCATCTTTGCCTGTCCTCAGCATCGTCCGCACGGTGGTGTAGGGACTGGACCATGTCATGCAGCTCCGCTAGTTGAGAGGCATGTGTGTGGGATACATCTTCCACCCCTGAGATACGGTCCTCAGCAGCAGTCAGCCGTCCCCTGATCTTGTCCAGATCATGGCGGATGAGGTTACATTCGGTCGCCAGGCAATCTATGCGACTCACCAATTCAGTCTTTGAGGCCGCTATGGCCTCCAGGATGGGACCCGTGATCGCCGCTGCATCCACCTCAACGTCCTGGGAGACAGGGGAAGACCCCTCAGGTGTCGGCATCGGAGCGTCCTGCTGCAGCGCCATTTTGCCCGGGAGAAAAGAGGCGCGCTGGGCATAGGAATTGGAGACCGAGGAGGTGTGGGCGGGGCCAGTCGCCATGCTGCCCTGAGAACAGAGCTGCCGCTGCTCCTTCGGAGGCTGAGATCTTTGCTTCTCCTTTTTCTTAGCCGCCGAAGAGGACATCCCCGTGATCCCCTGTGCTTCACCCAGCCAGGCTACCTCACCACAGTGTCAATCGCTCTGTCTGGCCGCAATAATCAGGATGGATGTAGCGGATGGCAGCCGGAGCTCTGAGCAGACACGTCTAGCCTTGATCACATCCGGCCACGCCCCCCCAAGCCAGCCTATCTTAGGTATGTTTAAGTGTATCTCTGTTTGAGAATACACTTAAACATAGGCCGGCTTAGATTCAGAGTTAGGTCGGCTTATCTGTAGATAAGCCGGCCTAACTATTTGTGAATCTACCTACAAATGTCATAAATAGGCTTAGGCATGAAAAGGGGTATTAAAGCTTAGGCAGGCACCTTTTTAGCAACAGAAAGACGTGTTTTGATTAAGGGATAACTCCATCTATGAAAGCAGCGCTAGAAAAATGTGGCGTGTATACTATGCATGCGCACCGCTGAACCAGGAAGTGAAGGGAAATTAATACACAGCACTGACGGAGGGGTACAAAAGGATGCTTTTTAGAGGTACAGCAATATTTAAAAAAAAATCATGACGTTTTTTTTTTTTTTTTTTTAGCTAAATAGCTTCCTTTACCTTACTGCAGTCCTGGTTTCATGTCCTCATTGCTCGTTTTTGCTCTGATGTTGTAATACTGCTCTGTTCTGGACACATCCTGGTTGTCTGGCTCCTTATGAAAAGAGTTTAGTTTAGTTTTCCTAGCCATGACTCTCTATGGCACTGTCCAGCACAGAGGCATAAAATAACATGCAAAGACTAAACTAGTTTCAGTTTCGTTTTTGCATCTAAGAGGCACATTATATGATTGATTTTTAAAAGGAATCAGTTAACTATTATGTCTCTATACCCTGTAAACAGTCATTTCAGCAAAAAAAATGTTTTCCTTTAGTGATCCTTTAAAGACTGTATTTTAAAAGAAAAAAAAAATTGACTTTACAACTCCTTTAAGAGTCTACAAGGGGATGTGGTGTTTCTGCAAGAAACCCATCTTACGCATACCACTGGGGTTAAATTATATGATCACCTTTTTCCCCACCTGGTATTACAGCCTCTCTGATTTGGCGAAAGCGAAGGGCGTGGCTATTGGTTTCCAGAGGGGATCATCTTTTATTTTGGAGGACTCTCTTGCGGATCCATTTGGTAGATTCTTGTTTTTAAAAGGCAGTCTGGGCAACCTCACGTGCACGTTCGCTAACTTTTACGCTCCAAACCAGGGACAGGCGAGTTTTTTGTCTGCTACACTTCTTAAATTGCGGGACTTCGCAGGGGGGTGCATTGTTCTTGCCGGGGACTTTAACGTTCCTTTGGATCCCCAGTTGGATACCTCGCGGGGAAACTCTTGCTTCCCATATAGGAGGCTGACGTTTATTCGCAAACGGCTTTTAGAAGCCCAATTGATGGACGCCTGGCGGATAATGCACCCTCGGGAGAAAGATTTCACACATTGCTCGCACTTACATCAGTCTCATTGGAGAAAAGACTATTTTTTTTATTAGCCATCACTACTTGGAACTTCTTTTGAGTTCCCATATTGAAATCTCCACGGTCTCGGATCATGCCCCGCTTTGTCTGCGGTTGCCCTCCTTGCCAACTAGGTCCACCAATTGGAAATTGAATGACTCTCTTATCTCGGATGAGATTGATGTACAGGAAATTGGGGCCAGCCTTGCAGACTATTTCAGGGAAAATAAAACCATAGACGTGACTCCAGGTGTGCTGTGGGAGGCCCATATCCGTGGCAAGCTCATGGAGTTGGGATCTAGAAAGAAAAGGGAGCGGACGGCTCAGCAGGCCAGTTTGGTAGAGGAAATTAGCAAGCTAGAAAAGAGCCATAAACTCCCCCTCTATCCTTCAATTCCTCTTGCTTCTGCGTAAGGGAATGAAGGCCCTCTTCCACGCTGAGCACACCTCTCGGATGAGGTTGGTGTCACAGCGTTATTATGAATGGGTTAATAAACCTAGTCGCCTCCTGGCTCGTTCGCTCCAACAGAAAAAATCGGCTTCCTTTATTTCTAAAATTAAATCACCTTCTGATGATCTGGTGTATAAAACTAACGAGATTGGGAAAGAATTTCGGGATTTTTATCAGCAGCTTTATCATGTCAATCAGTCTGATGCGACGGGGACCGACGGGACTTCTCTTATTCGCGATTAAGTAGCGCATGCCAAACTACCAAAACTATCCACCACTGCGATGGAGTCCCTGGAGGCAAAATTTACCTCCTCTGAGTTCGCTGTTGAAGTCTATGGCTGGGGGCAAGGCCCCGGGACCGGATGGTCTGACGGTCGCGTATTACCGTGCCTTTGCGGACATTTTGCTTCCGTTTGACGTCATATGCTAATTCGGCCTCTGTTGGAGTGGGCTTTCGCCAGGAGACTCTTCATGCGCATATTACGGTGCTTCCCAAGCCTGGGAAGGACCCGAGTTTGTGCAGCAGCTACCGTTCGATTTCGTTATTGAATCTGGATGCCAAATTATACGCAAAAGCGATTGCGATTAGATTATTGCCCTTACTCCCGCGTTGGGTCTCTGAGGACCAGACTGGTTTCGTCCCAGGGAGGGAGGCGAGAAATAATTCCCTACGCACGCTCTCCTTGATCTCCCATGTGCGGGGGTCTCCCCAGCCCACCCTTGTGCTTTCCACGGATGCGGAAAAAGCCTTTGATAGGGTGGACTGGGGGTACCTGATGTCCACGTTGTCCCATCTTGGTCTGGGCTCTAATATGCTTGCTCGAATCTCGGCGCTCTACCAATCCCCCACTGCGCAATTACGTATTAGTGGCACTTTAAGTGACCCTTTTACCCTGTACAATGGTACCTGACAGGGTTGCACCTTGTCACCTATTTTATTTGCCCTATCCTTAGAACCGTTCCTGGCAACGATACGCAATGACCCTAATATCCGTGGCGTGACTCTGGGATCCAGGGAACATAAATACGCAGCATATGCGGATGACATATTATTTTATTAAATAAAATATAGATGCGCTAATATTAACTTAAAAGGTGATAAAACGTACAAAGAAAACTAATCAGGGAGAACACTCCATAAACTGTGAATTACTAATATATCCTTAATTAGTGCACAGTGATTAGCAGGATTCCATGCAGGGAAAAAATCACTCTCTTCAATCTGAATGCTAATCCAGCCCTCCACCGCTGTGATCAGATGATACAGGCACTCACAGACAGGGATTGCATGAAAGAAAAGAGAAAAACCTCATTGCGCAATATTCGATGACAGATCAAAAATGTAATCAGAGCATTGACATATGCACTCACGAATCCCCGCTTTCAGTAAAGCATGAAAACGGCACTCAGTATGCGGTTTCCCCAGGCTCCTCCCTACGCGTTACGTCACAGGCACGCGACTTACTCATGGGTTCCTACGTTATGAGAATGGCTTGGGGTTTAGATAGCCTTCTCATTGACAGCGTTTACATTAGTGTGAGCAACCAAGGGGAAAGACAAACATCATTGCGGCAAAACTTTACTCACATAGCTGAATTCTAGTGAGATCAAATGTCGATGCATAGACACACATAATTTTAATAAACAAATTTAAAAAAATGTAATTAATATAAAACTTTAAAAACATTCTATGTTGTTTGCCATGCGGATGGTGCATTTGCATTTTCATTTGCATTTGCAATCTACTGCCCTCTTGTGGCCAGATATACAACAAGCATAGAATAAGTAGATGAACATTTAAAAATACATTTAAATATGCATCAACACTATTCAATATTATCAATAAAACATATAAAACCATCAAAAATATGTAATAAAAATTGTACTAAAGGGTTAAAAGATTATTACTATAATAACAGTAATAAAAACAATCATAATGAATAAAAATCAATATATATTAATAAAATTAATTATTAATACAAAACCATGAGTATGTTTACGAATTGGAAATTAAACAATTTAAATCAAATTCGATATTAAGGCCATTGGGAGAGAGTCTGCATCTCATGTATCCAGCGAGACTCAGTTTTACTTAATTCCCTTACTTTATGACTGCCCCTCCAGTGTGGAGTGTATTTGGCAATGGCCCAAAATTTCATTTCCTTGGGATTGTTGTGGTGGCATAGATCAAAGTGCCGAGACACATTGTGTTTGGGGGAAGGCTTTTTGGATATTTTGGACATGTTCTCTGATGCGCTTCCACATTGGGCGCTTCATACGTCCAACATATTGCAGTGAACAAGAGCACTCCAATATATATACTACCCCTTCAGTCCTACACGTGATCAGATCCTTTATGTTGTATTCCTTCTGAGTCACTATAGATTTGAATTTAGAACATTTTTGTCCATTGAAATTGGTTTGCCTACACGCAAAACATCGTTTACACGGAAAAAAAACTTTTCCTTGGTAAAAAGTGAGTAAATTGTTTCTCACTGGTGGGTCAGGAATATTTTTTGCTACCAAATCCCTTAATGTTGGTGCTCTTCTGTACACCACCCGTGGGTAACTCGGTAAAATTCCCTGTAGCTGTCTGCTTTCAAAATTGGCCAGTGTTTCTTTATAATAGCTTCAAGTTGCTTGTGTTGGGTGTTATAATTTAGAATTATGGGGTAAGGGATCTCGCGCCAAAAAATTAAGTGCAAAATAAATGAATAAAGCTGCTCCCCACGAAAATTCAAACTTGAATCTGATATATGGAAAATGTGGATAAGGGGGCGCTGGTGAGCCAATAATACATTCAAAGATATACAATTATGTACATAAAGTGCAACGTCTTTTGAGTGACACTACCACCTACCTGCCCCTTCCAGGAGACCCCATGATTAAATTAAAAGAGAAACTCTCATGTTGGGTCAGTGATGGTGTGTCTAAAACCATCCTGACCCAAAAAGAAGCAATGTACCTTGTTCCAAAGGTTCCACGCACTCCTGTGCTTGTACATTGTCCCAAAGATACACAAACATAGGACAAAACCACCTGGTAGACCCATACTGAGTGGGATCGACTCGCTTTTTGCTAGAGTCGGAGAATATTTGGACATATTTCTGCAACCCATGGTTCGTATAGGCAAAGCCTACCTGCAAGATAGTAGGGAACTTATCAAGTCTTTGACCTCTGTCACAGTTACAGATGTTACCTGGTTGGTAACTATAGATGTCGAATCTTTATACACTAACATCGCACAATCTGATGCCATAGTGGCTGTGACAGAGGCCTTTCATAAGAAATCTACACTGCAGGAGGCCCAAATTGTTTTTTTGGTCCAGGGACTTTTATTAGCCATGGGCAACAATTATTTTTGGGCGCAAAACCAGTTTTATAAACAAAATAAAGGGGTTGCTATGGGGGCTCGTTATGCCCCCAGTGTTGCCAATCTAGTCCTAGACAAATGGGAGGAAGAAACTATTTTTAGAGAACATAAGTCTTTGACTTACTATAAACGTTACATAGATGACATTTTTATGCTATGGGAGGGGTCCCAGGAATCTCTCTCTTGTTGTGTTCATATCTCAAATGAATGTTAGTTTCACAGCGGAATACAGTTTGTCCGCTGTGAACTATCTAGATTTGACCATTATGAAAAAATGACAATAAAATCTGTACTAAAACCTTTTTCAAGACTACCGATAGAAATGGTTATGTTCCAACTACCAGTTGCCACCATCCCAAATGGTTGGGAGCAGTCCCCAAAGGACAATTCATGCGCATTCGCCGTAATTGTGAGGAAATTAGCGACTTTGAAGAACAGTCAAACGTGTTAACCAATAGGTTTGTTGCGAAGGGTTATTCATATGCTAAATTACTGGACATCAAAAAAGAAGTTAGAGATATGGATAGGAGTACGTTACTCGAATCCAGACCAAAATCTCCTTATCAGGGTGAAATCTCTTTTCTGTCCGGGTTTCATAGACAATTCAAGCATGTGGAAAAAATCTTCAAGCAGTTCTGGCCCATCTTATTAAAAGATAATGATCTAGCCAAAATATTGCCTTCCAAACCGAAATGTATTTATCGTAGAGCCCCTGGTCTTAGAAATAGAATAGCAGGTAATGTCCCTGACCCTCCGGAGAGACCCCTCACCTTTCTGGATGGTTCCGGGTTTCATTACTGCACGCGTTGCAGATCCTGCAAAACTACTAACAGAAAAAATCGCAAAATTACCAAATTCAGTTCTGCAGTTACTAAAGAAGAGTTTTCAATTAAGCCCCTGATCACCTGCCATTCTAAGTATGTGACATATGTCTTAGAATGTCCGTGTACCTTCCAGTACGTGGGTAGGACTACTAGAGAATTAAAAATAAGGATTAATGAACACGTAGCAAATATCCTTAATGGTTACCCCAACCATAGTGTGTCCAAACACTTTGATTTGTTCCACAATAGGGATCCCAGTAAACTAACCTTTTTTGGCATTGACAGAATTACTAGCCATTGGAGGGGCACCCATCTCACCCGAGCGGTGTCCCAAAATGAGACTCAGTGGTTGCATCGCCTGAGGACCATGCGACCACTGGGTCTCAATATCGAACTTGATTTGAACTGTTTTTTGACCAATGAATAGTTGATATTGAGTCCTTCAAGATGAGTGCATCTCAATATATATTTTTTAAATATTTTTAAAATATACTTTTTAAACATTTTAGAATTAATTTAGTATATAATTTTATATATCTTCATATATTCTTATATATTGTTATATTGTATGTATAATACATAATACAATTTAATGTAATTGGTGTCACCCATGCATTAGATACCAACGAATTATTCTTTGGATCAACTTACTCTATTTATACTAAGAATGGCTTGTACTACAGCTTTTATAATTGTATATATTCATTGCCTAGTAACCGAGATTGAGGCTTCCCCATTGGCTATTCAATTTGCCTTGGCCGCCCATCAGACCTATTTAACCATGTCTATTGCGTGAGTCTAGCGCGCTTCCTGATGACGACATAACTTGAAACGTACGTCGAGGCGACACGCAGACCACGCATAGTAAACTTCCGGTCCGGCTGGTTTCTCGGCTCTGCGAGGTGAAGCGCACGCCGTAGACTACATCAGCGCGGACATCACCCTCTCCAGTGATCGGGCATACGATCCTCTGATCCATTAAGCCTAAAGCCTCAGTGCCGGGATGCGGGCACCGCTAAAGTAAGCCTCCATTCGGCATTGTCTATGTTTTAATCTTTTAATAAACAGTATTATACTATGGCGATATTTCTCTTTTATATTATATGACGCTCCATACCAGCTGACCAGCAGGAACTCCAGGCGTTTCAATTTTTGTCCATAGGTGACAAAAAAGCTGTATTTGACCTCTTTCTAACGAACTAGGTCAACTCCATGCGGTAAGGGTCCATCTTTCTATACACGCTTGGGTGTTTCAGACCGGTGGAGGTGGAATCCTACTAACCTATTTATCACACGCACAGTGAAATCAAGATTTCTATGGACATTTAGTAGACCATTCATTCACTTTATGGACTTTTGTTGTGTGACTTTGCACACTCCTTCTATTCATTCTATCACAAGTTTTTTAGAATCGCTGCATTTTGTTTGTTTTATTTAGCAATACTATTATCATTGCACATGCACTTTATGTACATAATTGTATATCTTTGAATGTATTATTGGCTCACCAGCGCCCCCTTATCCACATTTTCAATTTAGAATTATGGGTAATTCAGTTTCCAGCCTTTTTGTATTGTGTTAGAGAGGTACGTGGAGTTTCATACACCTTTTGTATTTGTTCCATTATAAAGTCCTTGTTATACCCTTTATCAATAAAAAAAATTCCGATCGTTTTAGCTTGATCCAAAAATACCTCAGGGTCTGAGCAATTCCTGCGAATCCTTAGCATTTAAACTTTGGTATATTGATTAGCCACGGGTCATGGTGGCAGCTATCCACAGGGATATAGCTGTTCCTCTGGACCGGCTTAAAGTGTGTTCTAGTTTTTAGTTGTTGATTGTCTATAGTAATCTCTAAATCAAGGAACTGAATAGTAGTGTTGCTCAAAGTGTAGGTGAGTTTTATGTTCTTCTGGTTATCATTTAATTTCTCAAAAAACTGAGTTAGGGTATTCTCATCCCCCTTCCAAATGATGATACAGTCGTCTATAAATCTTCTGTGGAGTATGAGCTGCTCCGGCATACCTTCATATATGGACGACTCCTCCCACTCAGACATGTACACGTTGGCTACACTCGGTGCATATTTAGCACCCATTCCTATACATTTCAGTTGCCGGTAATACTCTGATTTATGCCAGAAGTAGTTGTGCTGTAGCCCATATGCAAGACATCTCAAAATAAACCTTTTTTGTTTCGATATGAGATGACCAAAACTGTTCAATGCCCATTTTGTGGCCCCAATGGCTTCTTCATGGTTTATCACAGTATACAATGAGGCCACATCAGCTGTGGCCAACAAGTAACCACAATTGGGTTCCAGTACTGTGCTCTCAAGGATCTGTATTAAATGCTTCATGTCCCTGAGGTAAGCCCTAGTTTGGGGCACTAACGGCTGAATAAATCTATCCACATACTCCCCTAGGCGTGAGTTGATGGATTGAATCCCATTGATAATGGGACGTCCAGGGGGTTTCTCAGGATCCTTGTGGACTTTGGGAACAGTATATATAATGGGTACTCGGCACACCTCAGGTATTAAGTATTTAGCTTCTCTTTTGTTCAGCACTCCTTTTTATTTTCCTCTATAGATCAAGTCAACTAGCTCCTCCTTGTATTCTCCTGTCGGATTGGAGCGTAATTTGATATAGGTATTGGTGTCCTCAAGTTGCTTGGCCAATTCTTCATAGTAATAGTCTTTGGCGAGGACCACAATGGCTCCACCCTTATCGGCTGGTCTTATTATAACCTTTGTGTTCTTCCAACATCTTAATACCCTTATGTATGGCCATGGGGTTCGGTAACTTCTTCACTTTAAGTTGGTCCAAATCTATCAGTACCATCTTTGAAAAGACCTCAATATGTTGATTATTTACAACTTGCGGGTTGAACAGTGATTTGTTTCTTAACTGACTATGTTCAACCCTTCCTGGCATATTAGGTACAGCCTGATACGTTATTGGCTGTGTTAGCATGTATTTCTTGATGTTTAGTTTGCGTGTAAACTTTTTGATGTCTACATAAGTATCAAATTTGCTCAAATTCCGCTTAGGGGCAAACTTGAGACCCTTATCAAGTGTTATCAATTCTGTTGGGCTTAGGTCTATCCCACTTAGATTGATAATGCCTTCTCCTATTCTAGTTTTCTTCTTTTTGTGTCCCCCTCTGCATCCCCTCTTCGATTTGGGCTTCGGCACTCCCTTTGACGCATGGGTGAGGACCTCTCCTCCCGGCGATACTCTAAAAAAGATGAGGAACGAGGATCCACATCCTCTCTATAACTAGATAGAGGCTCATATTGGTTGTGAGTCGGTACTGGACTAATTAAGGATATATTAGTAATTCACAGTTTATGGAGTGTTCTCCCTGATTAGTTTTCTTTGTACGTTTTATCACCTTTTAAGTTAATATTAGCGCATCTATATTTTATTTTATATGTTTCACTGTTTGGATTTGGTATCACTCAAGATAGCAGCTATATTATTTGTTTTTTTATTTAGGTGCACGTGGAATTGATTATTTAATTAGCGCTGTAGTATATTTTTCACATATTATTTTATGTTCAACATCCCCTTGTCACTCTCCCGAATCTTATGGCAGCTTTTGCAAATTCGGCGCCCTCTCGAACTTTAAGATTAAATTTGTCCAAATCTGAAATTTTGAATATCTTTGTTCCCTCTAGTGTGGCAGCGTCCCTGAAGTCGTCCTTTCCCTTTAGTTGGCAGCCAAAATCCTTGAAGTACCTAGGCATATATCTCACCTCGAATCCCGCCTCTCTATTTCGAAAGAACTATATCCCATTGCTTAACTCCATCAGAGCTGATTTGCAAAAATGGACACAGTTGGCCCACTCCTGGTTGGGGCATGTTAGTGTGGGGAAAATTAATATCTTGCCCAGGCTGCTTTTTCTTTTTCAGATGATCCCTTACAGGATTCCTTAAATTGATAAACTCACTGATTTGTAGATATGTATGGAACCGGAAACGCCCTAGGATTGCTTATCTTACGTTGACTCAACCCAAATGTACTGGTGGCCTTGCACTCCCGGATCTCAAACGCTTTTTTTCAGCTATTGTGTTAAATCGCATCTCGGACGGGAAGTTCCACAAAACCTCTAAGTTATGGGTGCAGATTGAAATGGATATGAGCGGAACTGATCTGTTCCCACTTATTTGGATACCAAGTAAATTCCGGAAACTTCGGCCCACCACCTCCCCAATTACTAGATCGACTTTTGCACTGTGGGATTCTCTGTGTAAACGACAGAGATGGTGTTACAACTCCCTCCTTTGCAGCTGAAAGGTCATGATTATTTTCCTCCGGGTAATATGGATCCTACATACAGCAATTGGCTTTCGACTTCTCCTCTGTTACTACACCAAGTGACTACACATAATGGGGTTCGGCCCCTCTCTGCCTTGATCACAAACTCACCCTTATCTTTCATGGACCAATGGAAGCATCACCAATTGTCGATGTTCATTAAAGCGGATGTGCCATGGGAACAAAATATTAAAAGTCAGCAGCTACAAATACTGCAGCTGCTGACTTTTAATATTAGGACACTTACCTGTCCTGGAGTCCAGCGCCGATCGCAGCAGAGCACGAGCGATCGCTCGTCACTCTGCTGCTCCCCCCGCCATCCACGCTCAGGGAACCAGGAAGTGAAGCGCTGCGGCTTCACTGCCCGGTTCCCTACGGCGCATGCGCGAGTCGCGCTGCGCCCGCCGATTGGCTCACACGCTGTGTGCTGGGAGCCGAGTGTTCCCAGCACACAACGGGCGACAGACGGGATGTGACGGAATGCCCGTCTTTCGCCCGTATCGTGTGGCCGGAAGTGGGTGCAAATACCTGTCTTTAGACAGGTGTCTGCACCCCCCTCCCCCCTGAAAGGTGTCAAATGTGACACCGGAGGGGGGGAGGGTTCCGATCAGCGGGACTCCACTTTAGGGTGGAGGACCGCTTTAAATCCTTACCTCAGCCTCTCAGATCGGACTCGGATCTGACCCTGGTGGAAAGCCCATTTGTTGGATCTCAACCTCCAGATAAACCTGTGTCAAGCTTCTACAGCGCTCTATTACCCCTGCCTACTGTTGACAAGCCGACGTTTCTCTAAGTGGGAAATGGACCTTCAATCCTCTTTATCCGACATCCAACGTTCTACCATTCAGTTGGCACATGTTTCAGCTATCTCTTCAACAGCAGCTGAGGTCAATTACAAGCTATTGGCTCTGTGGCATTACACACCTGTGGTCCTCCACAAATCTTTTCCTGATGTTTCTAATTTGTGCTGGAGGGGGTGTAGTCAATCTGGATCACACGCTCACGTGTGGTGGACTTGCCCTCTTATTAAACCCTACTGGGCTGGCGTTCTACATTGGATCAAAGAGATTCAGGGGGTCGCAGTTCCATCGGATCCATGGGTTGTGTTACTACATTGTACGAGTGAACCAATAGGATCGTATAAGAAAAGTATAACTCCCCACCTTCTAAATGCAGCCAAGTCCCTCATCCCTGAAAGTGTCAAACTGTTCCTGGAATTAGGGACTGGCTGACCCGGGTAGACCTGTTCTACCATATGGAAACCAGTACCCTTAAGCTGCGAAATAAGTCAGATTTGGCTAATAAGATATGGTCCTGTTGGTTCGCTTTTAAATATACATCCACATATGCCGAACTTATGGCTCAAGGTAGTCGATAAAGTCTAGTAGGTTTTGGCTGTCTTATTGTACTGTATGAATATGCCTGCTTGGCCGGGTCGGTTCCCCCCCCCTCCTTCCCCTTCCCCCTCCCCCTTCCCGTTTCTACCCCCCTCCTTCCCCTCCCGTTTCTCCCTTTCCTCTCTCTCTCCACCTTTTTCCTGTCCACTCCTTTCTGTATTTCTTTCTTGAAGGTTCGATGTATTGTTTCTCTATTTAGATGTATGTTCATCTGATGAGTCCAGTGTCAGTGGCCGGGCTTGCCGGGATGCTACAAAAGATGTAAGATGTTTGAGGAGCATGTTGTTACTTGTCGGTGATATATCACTGTATGTACCTGCTGGAATCTGTCTTTTCTCTTTTATTTTTTACAATAAAAACGTATTGAACAAAAAAATTATATAGACCATAAAATATTGTCACACAAGACTCAGCTAAACAATATATTATGAATCATTATCTAGAGCATAAATCATGCACACACACACACACCAAATATACAACATAAGACACATGGTATAAGCATTACTTTCTGAAATACAGTTTGTAAAACATGTTTTAGTGCAAAAAGTGAGAAAGTCTCAAAGACCCTGAGATAAACACCATAATAAAGAGCAATGATGGATCAGATCAGGGGTTGGAAATGTTTTTCTAACTTTAAACATGGCAGATGACATGAAAATGATAGAAATCTGTATTCCTAACACCGTCCAAGACAGTACAGTGCCAACCTGTGGCCAGCTGTTAAGGCTCAAAAAGTTCCATCACGTCCTCCTAGCCATAGGCATTTCAAGAACATCAAGGCACTCACTTTTGAGACAGCATTATATGCTTAGACTTTTATATAACCTACAGTTAAAAGTGTTTGTGGTCTAGAACATATGCTGCAAAGAACGACTGCATCCTCCAATCACCATTTAATGTTGAGTCCAGAGGTAGTTTTCTCTACCGCATGATACTGTGTAAGTAAGGCCTCTTCTACCTTGAGACCACCTCTCCCTCCAAGCAACTGTTCATATAGTTCCTTCACTCTCTCATTCTTCTCTGGTAACTCATTTCTCACAGAACTGTAAAGCTGTTCCACCCTCTCCAGCAAGTCCTTACTAGGTTCTCCTTCTGCTCGAATCTGTCCTCCTCCATTTAAGCAGCCTGAAAGAAAAAAAAACGACAGAGTTCAAAGAAAATACAAAATATCAAGTATTTTCTCCTGTACACTGCCCTATTAGAAGGCCCCACGAAGCCGTGCACAGAAATGTATTTATATACAAAAGATCAGGCCTGTGCTAGGAAGACATGATGACCTACCCTAATAACACAGAGTGACTTACCACAAAGACTGTTCTAGAGTGTCAAAAGCACACACAATTACAGTGGGTATAGAAAAGAAATAACCCCCTTAAAAAAAAAAAAAAAAAAAAAAACGACCTTGTTGCTTTGCAGCCTGAAATGAAGGCATAGCAGTATAGTCAGTGTTTATCTGGCGCTCCACATGGAGTAATCCTTAGGCCTCGTACACACGACCGAACATGTCTGCTGAAACTGGTCCGCGGACCAGTTTCCGGACATGTTCGGTCGTGTGTAGGGCCGACCGGACAATTTTCCGGCCGACCGGACAATTTTGCAGCAGACAAATGTTTCTTAGCATGCTAAGAAACATGTCCGCTGGAACCATGTCCGCCGAACATGTCCGATGGTCAGTACGACTCATCGGACATGTCCGCTTGGCTGAAATCCCTCGGATGCGTCGAAGTGATGCGTGGAAGCATTGAACTTCCGGGGTCGCCGCGTCATCGTCATCACGTTGTCTGTCTGCGGGGAATTTGGTCTTATGGTGTGTACAGCCATCAGACCAAATGATCCCAGCGGACATGTCCGATGAAAACGGTCCGCGGACCGTTTTCATCGGACATGTCCGATCGTCTGTACGAGGCCTTAGGGGTATAGTCTGTGGCTGTAATATCTGGATGGTGATGTATCCATAGGTTGGAAAAGAAAGGAGTATTAAGGGTTAAAAGTGGTTGTAAAGGTTAGTTTTTTTTATTTTCTAAATAGGTTCCTTTAAGCTAGTGCATTGTTGGTTCACTTACCTTTTCCTTCGATTTCCCTTCTAAATGTTTTTTTCTTTGTCTGAATTTCTCACTTCCTGTTTCTCCTCAAGAAGCCTGCCCCCATCATCCGAGCCATTCTGGCTGGGGGTTAGTCAGCCAGAACAGCCTACTGAGGAGGAACAGGAAGTGAGAAATTCAGACAAAGAAAAGAAAGACATTTTTTTTTAGAGAGTTTGTGTGGTTGGTTTCCAACACTGACAGCACTACACCAGTCCTTAGTGGTTAAAATATAAAGCGAAAAACGCACTGAGTAGGTAATAAAACCATGTCAGTAGTGTAGGACTTTTCGTGGTGTGTCGTGTCAGAAGTAGGTGAGCTAATGATACAAGATATAGAAACATATATAGAAAAATATCAAAATTTATTATAAATACATGAAAACAAAGTACATTTTTTTTAGAAGGGAATTCGAAGGAAAAGGTTAGTGAACCAACAATGCACAAGCTTAAAAGGTACCCATTTAGAAAATAAAAAACAAACCTTTACAACCCCTTTAACCACTTCACATAAATGGCCGGGTGGTCCTTTCCTTGTTCCGAGAGAACGGACCTCATTACGATCACATAATCCAGCTGAGCAGAGATCAGGATATGGGTGCTGTGATTGGCCCTCCCGATCACATGACGGCTGTGTCTAATCACACCTGCTACAATGTAAACAGAGGCGTGTCTGACAGTTCTCCCTGCCGGACTCATTGCGGGGGGCATCTGCAGATCTGTGACAGCTCTGTGTGAGGATGATTTTACACAGAGAGCCGTTCTAGATCACCCCACAAAACAGTACACCAAGCACCCTGTTCCCATACACATGTCAACGTACTACACAAAAAAAAAATAAAAAAAATGATTTGGGGTTTTTTTTACCAAAGAAATGTAGCAGCATCAATTTTGGTCAAAATGTATCAAGTGAAATTACTTATTTACAAAATGTTAAAACCGAAACAAAGAAAAATGCATCTTTTAAGAAGCTCCACACTGACCAGCATGAACCGTGGAAAAGGAAGTGATGTCACCGGCGTCTGATTGACAAGATTCCAGCCCTTGCTCCAATCAGACGCCGGTGACATCACTTCCTGTTCCATGGTCCATGCTGGTCAGCGTGGAGCTTCCTGGTTCCTTGCTCCTGGAGAAACACTAATCCATTCCAGCCAGCTGCTTAATCATTTCCAGGTATCCGGAACAGCGGTGGGACCCACAGAGCCATATGGAATGCCAGGACTGTACTTTTCTTTGACGAGCATGGATCTATCATCTTGTAAGTGTTTTTAATCTTATCCTATTAAAGTCATAATTTTAATACTACACTCAGGTCGGCGCCTCCCCCTCTCAGTTTTTTCCTGAAATTAAGACATAGTTTGTTTTATCCATAAAGTTGTGGACAGGCACAAGTCAGAAGATGGATACAAAAAAAGGTCAAAGTCTTTATCAATGCCTAGAAACACAGTGAAGAAGTTGAAGGTATTTGGTACAACACAGACCCTCCATGCATCAGGACGTTGCTCCAAACAGGATAAAAGAGGAAACTGGTCAGAAAGGGCTACCAAGAGGCTTACAGCAAATTTGAAGCAGTTGCAGGAATTTTTGACAGAGTGGTCATTGTGTGCATATGAAAACAACAATCACAAATTATCTACAAATGTGGCTTGTATGGGAGGGTTGCAAGAAAAGAAAGACACTCCTCAAGAAAGGTCACATGCACGCAAAGATTCTGAGGCCACGTGAAAATAGGCGTTATGGTCAGATGAGTTTAAAATTTAATTATTTGGCCCTTAACACCAAACGATATGTCTGGTGAAAATCCAATACAGCTCACCATTCAAATAACACCATTCCTAAAGTAAGGCAAGGAGTTGGTAATATCCTGTTATGGGGGTGTTTCTCTGCAGCAGTGAATGGGGCACTTGTCAGGATAGAAGGAAAAATGGATTAGGCAAAAAACACCATCAAATTCTTGTGGAAAATCTGCTGCCCTCTGCCAGAAAGTTGTCAATAGAAAGAAGGTTTACTTTCCAGCATCGACAATGGCCCAAAGCAAAAATGACCACACTGTGGATAAAGGGGAAAAGGGTGAATGTCCTGGCCTAGTCAGAGCACAGACTTGAAACGCATTGAAAATCTGTGGAATGACTTAAAGAGTGCAGTCCACAAACGGTCACCATCAAATTTAACTTAACCTGGGCAGTTCTGCAAAGAAGAATGGGCAAATATTGCAAAGTCTAGATATGCAAAGTTAGTAGAGACATATCCCAACAGACTAAAGGCTGTAATTAAACGCAAAAGGTGGTTCAACAAAATACTGACACAAAGGAGGGATCCTTTTTCCAAATCAGTGATTCTGTTTTTGCATTTTTTTTTCCCCGACATGTGGGTGTTAAATCTTTCACTTGGATGTTATAAGTTGCACTTATAATACTGCTAGATAAAAACAAAAACTGTGTGTCTCCATTTTAGGATACAAAGCAACAAAATGTGAATATTTTAAAAGAGATCGATTTCTATAACCACTGTACATCACAAGGGCTAAGCAATTTGATCATGTCAGGTGACTAAAGAATGTGTGACCCAATAGTAAACCCAGCACTGCCTTCAGGGCATTATATATATATATATATATATATATATATATATATATATATATATATATATATATATATATATATAAAAAATGATATGTTGTGCATAACTACCAAAATTTCAGTTCATGAAATAAGTTTGCATAGTTTTATACCCTTGTTAATGTAAAAGTCAAGATTCGTACTCCAGCCCAATTTTATTTTGAGGAAGAAGAAAGAAGGTAGAAGAAATAAGGTAGAAGGAAATGTCTCAATTGGAGGACACCAATAGCAGTACAGACAAGACAGAGTTTGTAATCCCTCTTCTCGCCCTCCCAAAGAAAAAAAAAAAGAAGAAGGTTAGGAAAAGTCCCTTTATTTTCACTATTTGATTGCTGCTGAAAAGGGTCAATTAACTCGAGGGTGAACCAAACTTGACCTGAAATGTTTGATAAGATAAGAGTGCTGAAGTGCAGGCAAAAAAAACAATTTTTTTTTTGACATTTTGATGAAAACAAATTTATAAACAGAAATGGTCTACAAGAATGTATAAAATCAAGAAAATTGTATAGTATCTTTTTTCCTCCCTCAAGTTAATTATAGTGGATGCAGTACCTGAAGGACAGGCCATCACTTCCACATAATGGTAATTGCAGCGTCCTCTTTTTAGCTTCTGAACCAGATTCTGTATGTTCCGAAAACCATATGCCAAAGCAAAGTGCAACAGCACCTTATTGTCCTTCTCCAGGGTCACTTCCTGAAAGTCCTTGTTCCTAGAGAAATTCAAATTCCAAAATATGAAAAGTCTATATCAACAGTATCTTCTGGAATAACTGAACAACATTTTTTTACATTTTTTTTGGACTATATGGACAAGTTTAACAAAATCATGTATAAAGCATCTTTTCAGGGTCCGAACTGAACTGCTGCCGGGGCAAATAGTTTGGTAAAAAAGGTTACGGTCCTCCATTGGCTTATTAAACACGAAACGGCTCTGTGTGGGACAACTGGGAGACTACCTGAAATAGAATTATATTCTCTGTAAAACCCTTTACTTAAGGTCTATTGATGGAAAAAACAACACCACACACACACACACACACACTGTAGGCCAAGCTCAGGGTATCCCCTCCTACTACAAGCATGCCTTGGTTTTGTAACAAACCAGCACAGAGAACATGACCATAAACACAGAGGGATCAGACCTGTGTCCCCAATAAGACTCGAAGAAAATAGGATTTTTTGTACTCACCGTAAAATCAGTTTCTCGGTCGTCCATGGACGGACACAGCTCCTTAAATCGTGACAAGTGGGTTATGTTCCTGTTCACAGGAGAGGACTAGGCAGAAACATGTTATATAATTAAATACATGTTACATTAACAGAGTTGAACAGCCCCACCCAGGGGGCGTTCCCTCCAGACATAACCCTCCTCCCTGCAGTATGCAGCCTCAGTTCGTAACAAGCAGTACAAACCTAAAAAAAGGAGGGATGGGTGCTGTATCCGTCCATAGACAGAGAAAAGGATTTAACAGTGAGTACAAAAAAATCCTGTTTTCTCTTATCGTCCATGGACGGACACAACTCCTTAAATCTTGACAAGTGGGACGTCCCTAAGCAGTGTCAAAAATGAGGGGTAGGAACAGTATCAGTAAAAAACAATTTAACTTCACCCCAAAAAACAAGCAGAGCTCCTCAACGAAGGAGTTGCAACTTTACCCAGCCGCCTGCAAAACCTTGCGGCCGAAAGAAGCGTCAGAAGATGCACTCACATCAACCTTGGAAAAAGTGTGAACGGACGACCAAGACGCCACCTTGCACACCGAGACAGACGCTTCATGTCGGAAAACCCAGGAAGCACCAATTGCCCTGGTCGAAAGTGTCATGACCGGAAAGGGGGCGTCCGCCCCCTAAGAGCATAGGCCTGCATGACGGTCTGCCTGATTCACCGAGAGATGGTGGCTGACGAGACCGCCAGGCCACTTTTGTGGACCCGACACCGACACAAAAAGTGCGTCAGATCTCTGAAATTGAGCCGTAGCAGGCAGGTACACCCGCAAAGCGTGTACCACGCCCAAAGAATGAAGCGCAACCTCCCTAGGATGCGCCGGCCGAGGACATGAGGATGGAAGTCCTCATTCAGGTCAAAAAGCCGAAACCACCTTCGGAAGAAAGGAAAGTTGCGGGCGCACCACCGCCCTATCCATACAGAAGACTTTGCAATGCAAGGCTGCCAACACAGAAAATCTTCTGACAGAAGTAATGGCCACCAAAAAGGCCACCTTCAGAGATATAGTGTCAAGAGAGGAATATCTCTCTTGTTGACAAAAGGAAGGTTCCTGAAGAACCGAGAGCCGCAGAGTCAAAACTCATGGGGGAAAGAGATGGGTCAATAGGAGGGAAGTCATGACGAAATCCCTTGCACAAAAAGGTACCCACCAGAGAATGGGCCACGAAAGGCCACTGAAAAGACACAGCCAAGGCTGAAATCTGCCCCTAACCGGTGCTTAAAGGAGCACTAAAGGAAAAAAAATGTTTTGCTGAAATGACTGTTTACAGGGTATAGAGACATAAAAGTTAACTGATTCCTTTTAAAAATGATTAAAAATAGATTAAATTCAATCATATAATGTGCCTGTAGTTTCACTTCTGTTTTTAAACTGGTTTCATGTTTATGTGAAGTAAAGAGACCCACAGAACAAAAACAAACAAATCCAGGGCAGTGTTTTGTTTTTAAAATAAATCTGATTGGTTCTGAGGAGTTTTAGACACACAGCTTGGACCACAGTGAAAAGCTGCCATGAGATTTTTCATAAGGAGCCAGACAAGCAGGAAGTGTGGAGATCACAGCAGAATTACAGCAACTTCAAAGCAAAAACAAACAATGAGAACATGAAACCAGTACTGCAGTAAGGTAAAGGAAGCTATTTAGCTAAAAAAAAAATTCCTTTAGTGATCCTTTAAGGCAATTTCAAGGTCCACTCCAAGCTGTAAAAACAGCAGGACCCTGGACAACGAGTACGTCCGTGGACGGCACCCCATCTATTCGCACAAGAGGTGAAGGCCTTCCAGGTGCGATGGTAGATCCTCCCGGAAGAGGACTACCGTGCCCTCAGCATGGTTGAGATTACCGAGACGGACAGACCCCGGTCTCTAAACCTGGCTTTCAATAGCCCTGTCGTGAAAGCCAGAGACTGTACAACAGGAGGAAGTATGGGACCTTGAGACAGAAGGTCCTCCCGCATTGGCAACTGCCGAGGACGCCGAGGCCAATCTGGAGCAATTTGAATCATCGGGATCCCTTCGGCCTCCACACTGTGGAGCAGTCGGGGAAGCAACTACAATGGAGGAAAGGCATAAAGAGCAGATAATGAACCCACAGGGCCCCCAACGTGTCTGACGCTGCTGTACAGGGATCACTAGACCTGGCCACGAACTTCGACACCTTGCGGGTGAGACGAGCCGCCAGGAGATTCATGCCCTGTGAGCCACACCTCCTGCAAGGGAGTTGAAACACCTCTGAGTGCCAAGACCAGTCGCCCTGGTCCAGCAGTTTACCTGATGGTAGACCTAAGCCACAGCTGTGGCGTTGTCCAGGTGAATCGTGATCGGGCGACCTTGCAACCTCCTTGACCACGAGGAAAAGCATAGTCAGATCGCCCGGAGTTCTAGGACATAGATGGGTAGACGGGATTCCGCTAGGGTCCAGCGACCCTGGGCCGCCCGGACCCCCCCCAGAGACCCCCTCAACCAGTGAGGCTGGCGTTTGTCGTAATCACCGTCCACTGGAAGGGAAGAAACGACTCCCCTGATCGAAGAGCCTAAGATCTCAGCCACCAATTCAGAAACTGACTAGGTGGCTTACCTGAATCTGACGATCCAGAGACAAAGGAGATTTGTACCACTTGGACAGTATCTCCCTCTGCAAACACGAGTGTGTAACTGGGCATACGGTACCGCCGCAAAAGAGGCAACCAAAAGGCCCAGGACTTGCATGCAAAAAAACAGAGATATGACTGATTGCGTGATGCCAACAGACTGAAGAGTCTGCAATTTCTCCAGGGCAGGAAAGACCTTCGCCACCTAGGAGTCCAGAATCAACCCTAGGCTGAGTCGGAACCAGGACCGTCTTCTACCGGTTAACACCCACCCAAAATCTTGAAGGGTCTGACTGACTATAGAGACATCCTCCTCTAATTCTAAACCAGAATCTGCTCTCAGAAGAAAGACGTCTAAGTAGCCCACGATGGCAAAGCCTCGCTGTGCCAGCAAGCTAGGATTGGTGCGAGCACCTTGTGAAGACACTTGGTGCTGACGCTAGACCAAAAAGAGGAGCCACAACCGACAGTGGTCCTCCCTATCGTAAAGCACAGAAAACTCTGGTGACCTGCGCAAAGTGTGGTCTGCAAGAATGCGTCCTTGATGTCCAAGGACGCCAGAAACTCCCCCGGATGGAGCGCAGCTATCACCGAACGAATGGAGTCCCTGCAAAACTACCTAACTCTCATAAAGGCATTTAGGGCTTAGAGGCCCAGATTGGACGGACCCCGTCCGTCCTCGGGACCTAAAACAGATTTTAATAGAATCCCCGAAACCTCTCATCCTGCGGGACAGGTAAAATTACCACGCAGCTTAGCAAGTCCTACACTGCCCCAGCAAGGCAGACCGACGAGCCGGAAGGAGAGAGACATGAAGGAAGAATTTGTTCGGTGGATAGGAAGAACCCTATCCAGTACTCCGAAGAGACCACCTCGCAGACCCACCGGTCGGAGAGCAGGGAGGTTCACCGAGCTGTGAACCTGCAAAGCCTTCGCTCCACGCATGAGACGGGCCGGGGAAGGCTACATACATAGGCGGGTGTGGGTGCGGCTACGCACCCAGGTATGTTCCCATCCCCCAGCTGAGCCTTTGTCGACCTGGGAGGATTTCCCTGCGGGCCCTGACGGACGATAAAAATACCGCCTCTGAACGGGGAATGAAAGACCTGGCACACGCGTGGCCCCCTTTCCCCAGGTGGGCAAAGGGAGGAGAGTGCTCTCACCCCCCGTTGACATCTTGATAATGCCATCCCACGAGGTACCAAAAAAAACTCACACCACTGAAGGGTAAATCAGCCAGGGCTCTTTTGGATGCTTGGTCAGCAGACCAGCATCTCAGCCAAATCAGACGGCGCAAAATGCCGAAACAGAGGCTTTGGGCATTGAGGATGCAGCATCCTGTGCCGCATCCAGACATATACAAGGCCCTGGACCAACAGGTCGGTCAGTCAAACAAATTAGGAAGGGAGCTGGTGCTCCTCCACAGTCAGGTGCAAAACCTTGCCCACTCAGCGAGTGTCTAAGACCAAGGGTGTTGCGGCCACAACAGGTTGAAAAAGCGCTAAAATGCGAAACATGTCAGTCACAGCTCCCCTCAAGTCCATCTGATTGCCACTGATGATCTAGTCCTGTCCGTGGTTCCTCACTAGTTCCTTCCTTGTGGTTGCCGATATTGACGCCGATGTTTACACCCTCTGATTGGCTGAATCACGGCTCCCTGTTGACGTCATCAGAGCGCGCCTTGTCTTCCATCTGCTGGTCCTCTGGTGACGCTGTGCGTGTGTGTTGTGATTTACCCCCCCGCCGTAGCACGACTACTGTACTGGTTCCATGTGGAAGTTCGCCTACCAGCTATTGCGGTCCTTATTGCATCTGGGATCCTCACACTATGCTTTTTCCATCTTTGGCTGCAGGCCATCGGTCACAACAGGTACTTTTGAGCCACTGCCCTTGCTTTCTCCATCTGTGTCTCAACGATCACTGCACAAAAAAGAGTGACAGAACTACCTGGGTGATTCAGAATCTGATGTTAACCTTTTCATCACAGACTTCTCAGTGGCACTCTTAGTGGATTCGTTATTATACTATTATACCATGTTTTTACATTTTACATGATTATTTTAATCACTCTGTGTGTTTACTACATATAATACCTACGTTATATTTTAGACTATAAAGTTTTATGTCTTTATCCATTGAGCGCTGCTTTTTTTGTTATTGTGACAACAGGTCGCGATGCACACCCCAGCATGGTAAGCATGGAGCGGGTCGGCGTCTCGGATCTCCTATCAGTAAGGTCCTTGAAGGCAGGGGTCCCTTCTATAGGGAGAGCAGTCACCCCCTTTTAACCGGGCACAGGGGGGCACTACCTGGGAGGAGATTTTTTTTTAAATCTCCTCAAAAGGGAGCTGAGGAACTACAAGGAATTCCCATTCCTTATTAATAAACTAGTCAAAGAAAATATAAGGAAAACCTTCACAGAGCAGTCCGATTTGTGCGCACAAAAAAAGACCGAGCCCTCAGAGAAAACCTCCACTGCACCAGGCAGCATAAGGGAGTTTCATACAGCATACTGACAAGTGCTCTGCACACATGTCTTTGGAGTGTGGGAGGAAACCGGAATACCCAGAGAAAACCCACGCAGACACAGGGAGAGAGCATGCAATCTCCAGGTATTTTAGCGTCGGAGTCCGGACTCGAACCAGTGACTCTCCTGCTGCCAGGTGAGGGAGTTAACCACTACACCACCGTGATGCCCATACCAACCCAAGTGAGGAGTCCCCCTCACAAGGAAGGTTCTGGTCCACATACACAGACAATACAGAACCAGGGATGGGACAGCCAGGTCCCAGTCTGTGACAGAGCAGTCCCTAGGAGATGGTGGGGGGAGGAGGCACTATTTAACCCCCCTTAACACCTGTACGCCGCTCCAACAAAGTGTTCATGAATCGCAGGTGCAGGAGCTCCAGCAGCCACCTCTGGCATGTTGTGAGAGGAAGAACCAGACACTGACTCCATTAGACAGCTCTCAGGGACCCTGTCAGGAAAGGTTCCATCCGCTGGTAATATTTATTATTATTTGGCTTGCAATACTGTGGTTCACCAGCAGGTGTCTCCTGGCAGTTTGGAACTGTAAGGAGAACTTCTCCCTGCTGGTGTTATATCATCTTTGGGACGCAGTACTGGTCTCCACCAGCGGATGGATCCTGGCAGTGTGGAGCGTACGGCTCTTTCTGCGCTCAGGTGTAACTTGAAGCCAATTGAAGCACATCTCGCCTTGGTATCTCTCTCCCTGACGTTGAGCCTGTAATCCTGACGTTGAGCCTGCATCTTCCTACCCCGATCCGACCAGATCCCTATCCAAAACCCATTCTGGACTTGCCCTTCCTGCTTCCCCATTGCCTTGGATCCCTGCTTTGCAGCAAATCCATCCGTCATCTTCTGATCTCCCTGTGTATGATCTCGGCCTGGCCTGTTTACGATTACGGTATCTCCCATCACTGTACATATTGAGCTAGATTCACGTACCTGGGCGCAACAGGGAGTCCAGAACAGTATTCTCAAAGGAGTCGCGCCGTACGTTGCGCCGGCGTAGTGTAAACAGGCCGGCGTAAGCCCACCTAATTCAAAGTAGGCAGGTAGTGGGCGTGCTACATTTAAATTAACTGTGACCCCATGTAAATGAAGGGCCGTTCGTACGGCGCATGCTCAAAATCACGTCGCAAATACTCCCTAAGATACGTCAGCTCAATGCTTTCGACGTGAACGTAGCCCACGCCCAGCCCCATTCCCGTACGACTTACGTAAACTACGTAAAATTCGACGCTTGTTCCGACGTCCATACCTTAACATTAGCTGCGCCTCATATACCAGGAATAACTTTATGACGGACGTACGCCTTACGTAAACGGCGTAGATTACAGCGACGGGCGCAAGTACGTTCGTGAATCGGCGTATCTAGGTCATTTGCATATTCAACGCGTAAATCTATGGAAGCGCCCCTTGCGGCAAGCGTAAATATGCACCCAAGATACGATGGCGTAAGAGACTTACGTTGGTCGTATCATGGACAAATTCAGGCATATCTGATTCTTTGAATCAGACGCATACATACGACGGCTCACATTCGGACTTACGACGGCGTATCAGTAGATACGTTGGCGTAGTCCTTTGTGAATCTAGCTCATTGTCTTTAGTTATCTTTGGGTCACTGTTTATTGTTTTTTTTTTTGCACTGTGTTCTGTTGGAGGTGGTTGTGTTATTCCCTTTTCTTAATAAATTATTATATTTTCACCTATATACGTTTTGGGTCTCCTCTTTGCAGTCACACAGTCTGGTCCACTAGCTTCTCTGACAAACCCATTTCAGACCTGAAGAAATCCCACCCTCCATGCTGCGCTGACCGGGGGTTACCCAGGGGACTCCCCAATCACCGGAGACCGTTCAGCGCCACTGCCTACCCTCAAAACACAGGGTGTGCTTGTGAGGAGAAATGCTGTGAGGTAAAGCTGCTCAAAACATCATGAGGAGATCTGTGCTGCGAGCTGATAAGCTTAGCACTAGAGGCAAAATCACCTCCAAAATGACCGCCGGACGCCTCAGAGCAGGAACAGCCACAGAAACATGTGCCTACAATAGTAAACAAAATGTCCGCCAATGGGAATTCCTAATGGAAGCAGCATGCTAAGAAAAAATGGCGGCAAAATGCAGCGACGTGAGTGAGAAGGCCTAAGGAGGCCCTTCCAAGCAAATACACCCCCACGGGGAAAAAAAAACAGGCCAGACACCCCATAGCCCCCTGGTGGGAAAATTAGCCCCCCCACAGGTCCACCCCGGCAGCAATAGACAGCAGAGGTAAATAGGACAGAGCAGGTAAGGGAGAACCCCTGAACCCAGGAATGCGCAGCCGTACCAACACGCCGAAGCGCGAGGGACTGTACTTACCCGTCTACGCGAGGACCCACTGACGCCCACTGGCTGCTTTTATCTAAAAGGTCTGAGAATTTGTCAGGAGTTATCAGGCTGATAACAGAGGAACAGTTCAGGAGAGCGCTATGGGACTTAGCTCATTGAAGAGAGTTAACAAAATACTGCAGATATATGCCCAGTTCAAATTTCATGAATCGGGTTTACACACTTTAAGAGAGTGTCTACTCTGGATGGGAGGAGAAACTGAGGCACCTTTGGACAGCAGCGCTGTCAATGAAGGAAGAGGGTACATTTTAGATGCACTAGCACAGCGGTCCACAAGCAGTGGTCCATGAGAAAATTTTGGTGGCCCCATGGGTTCTGCTGCAAATCAACATTGTGTATATCATGATGTATATCGTCCAATGTTGTTTTCAATGTGCGCTGCCAATACTGTCAGTGCGCATTAATACCCAATGCCTCCTCTGTAGTTCTGGCTCCAGTGAACTTAGCGGCGTCAGAGTAGTGCAGAGAGCAGAAGGTGAAGATAGAGGGGTCTTTCAATGGCAGCACTGATCAGATTGTCGGAGGGAGTACAGAGCTAAGGCACATGGTTGGATAAGGAGGTGAGATCCAATGACGAGTCTGTGTAGGGCAGCAGTGTGATGCAGAGTGGAGGGGGAGGGGGGGGTTGAGGGGGCAGAGAGCTGGAGCATTGTGTGTACAAGTACAAGGTAGCTGTGTGATCCGATCCGGGGGGGGGGGGGGGTTATGGTGTGTATAAGGCATGTAAAAATTCAGGTTTCACTATACCAGGGATTCAAAATTGTGAGCTTAGTGCCCTGTGAGGTGCAAAAGGTTGGCGACATCTGCATTAGGAGATTTAGATGGACTTGACTAACAAATTAAAGCCAAGCTCCTGTTAACCTCCTGAAACTCCTACTATGCAACACATTTTGAATGCAGCCAACACATTTAAGAATTGTTAAGCTGTAAAACATGACATTTAAAATTTTGGGGTTTATACTGCTTTGAGTGCGCATTCACACGGCAACATGGTGAAGGAAAACCATGTTGTGTGCACATTTTTCCACACTGCATTGCAAACACTGAGTTGCCATCTGCTGCGAGTGTCAATAGATGTTCAACAACAAGCCAAAGGCAGATCGAAAGCACTGTGTGTTTGCCCGTACCAGATTGCATGGTTGAAGTGCGTTTTTAAAAGTAGTGCACACATCTAGTAGTGCTACAAGTTTAGATGCTAGCAGAGGAGATATGATGTCATTCACGGAGCAGGGGATATCTGAATGATGCCTGCAGCTGCATGCATTCATTCAGATATTATATTTTACAGCCGGCGATTCTGTGCACTGCAACAATTATCATAGCGGCAATTAAGCCACGTGGTCATTCTTACAGGCCACGTGGTCATTCTTACAGGCGGCGGGAGAGGACAACCCTCTCCTGTCGCTCTTCAGGGAATTTTCTGGGCTCGCCCGTGCTATCTGTGATCCGGAGAAAGAATCTGCCGCGACTACAATAATCCGTGTTCATTACATTCAAAAGTAGTCAATGAATATACAGCATACATATCTAGCACTTACTTTAGAGGCTTGTATTTTATTTCATCCACTTGAATCCCAAATAACTCCAGTGCTGCATGTTTAAATATGTGTTCTAGATATCCACCTGATCCCCCTCCTTCATGTCCCACTGGCTCGTCGTCCATCACAGAGGTGAATCTATACAGAGAAAATATTGGTCAATAAAATTCAGAAGATACATTAACCTTGAGACTCCACTATCAAAGAAGACACTCATGAGATAATGAAAGTCTGCTTCACTCACCAAATTAGCTTACAAGAAAACGGAATTGCACCACCACAATATATTTTGAACTACTATTCAAAATGTTTATCTTAAAAGCAACATTTGATGACATACTGTACCTATTCTATTACATACTTTCTTGAACTAAATTGCACATATGGTTATTTTTTTTAAATTTCCCTTTTGGTTCTAGCTGCCAAATATTTGCATTTATCTGGCCTTTGGCTCAAACAACATTGTGTTGGTTTAATCAGTCAGTTCTAAATTTTAGATTTGCATTGAAAGAATAACAGTAAAGTTGTCCTTAAACCATATCTAAACCCATAAACAAAAATGTATAGTATTGCAGCTTACCAGTTCTTAAATGTGGGGACTGCATAATTTCCTTTTTTGCTCTCTATTTAACCTGATAATTCTGCCATTAACACACTTCCTATCGTAAGGTGACAAGTGTACTGACAAGGGTTGTCACCCTAGAAAAAGGGAGTACTTTAGGACTACAAAACATTGCGTTGGTGCTACTTAAAACCTTCCTCTTCACCATAACAGAAGGAGGTTTTCTGTAGTCCACAAAGATAGCAGGGAACAATGCCAACTGGTAACAGTCCAGAGGCAGAGAGCACAGGAAATTATCAGCTCTTAAGGTTTGTGACTGGATGAACATTCTCCCCCATCCTCTGGAACCACCTACCCCAATCTGTATAACTACAGTGGGTAAAGAACAGAATCATCCCCCTTTTAAATAATCACATTTTGTTGTTTTGAAGCCTGAAATGAAGTGAAACTTAAAAGATTCAAGTGAAAGATAGAACACCGACATTTCAGAATTTCATTTTAACCACTTGCCGCCCGCCAATGACAGATTGACGGCGGCAAAGTGGTTGTCTAATCCTGACTGGACGTCATATGACGTCCTCAGGATATTGACACCCCACAACACCGATCTAGGTAAAGTGTCTCTCACGGAGACACTTTACCACGTGATCAGCCGTGTCCAATCACGGCTGATCACGATGTAAACAGGAAGAGCTGTTGATGGCTCTTCCTCACTCGCGTCTGACAGACGCGAGGAGAGCCGATCGGTGGCTCTCCTGACAGGGGGGGTTTGCGCTGATTGTTTATCAGCGCAGCCCCCCCCTCGGATCGCCACACTGGACCACCAGGAAATAATATATATATATATATATATATATATATATATATATATATATATATATATATATATATATATATATATATATATATATATATATATATATATATATATATATATATATATATATAAATACAGAAAAAAAAAAAGATGCCAATCAGTGCCCACAAATGGGCTCCGATTGGCAACATGGATCCATCAGTGCCACCCCTCAGTGTCCATGAGTGCCACCCCACAGTGTCCATCAGTGTCACCCCACAGTGTCCATCAGTGCCACCCCACAGTGCCCACCTACAGTGCCCAGTGCCCACCTATCAGTGCCGCCCATGAGTGCCCATCAGTGCCACCCATCAGTGCCGCCCATGAGTGCCCATCAGTGCCGCATACCAGCGACCATCAGTGCTGCATACCAGCGCCGCCTATCAGTGCCACCTCATCGGTGCCCATCAGTACTACCTTATCGGTGCCCATCAGTGCTACCTTATCGGTGCCCATCAGTGCCACCTCATCGGTGCCCATCAGTGCCACCTCATCGGTGCCCATCAGTGCCACCTCATCGGTGCCCATCAGTGCCACCTCATCGGTGCCCATCAGTGCCACCTCATCGGTGCCCATCAGTGCGGCCATATCAGTGCCCGTAATTGAAAGAGAAAACTTACTTATTTACAAACAAATTTAACAGAAAAAAATAAAAACTTTATTTTTTTTCAAAATTTTCAGTCTTTTTTTTAGTTGTTGCGAAAAAAAAAAAAGAAAAAAAAAAAAAAAAAAAAAATCGCAGAGGTGATCAAATACCACCAAAAGAAAGCTCTATTTGTGGGGGAAAAAAGGACGCCAATTTTGTTTGGGTACAGTGTAGCATGACCGCGCAATTGTCAAAGTGCGACATGGCTGAAAGCTGAAAATTGGCATGGGCGGGAAGGTGCGTAAGTGCCCTGTATGGAAGTGGTTAAAAAACAAAACAAAAAAAAATGAATCGATTAGTTGGAAAAAGGATCACCCCCATGTGTCAGTATTTTGTTTGACCCTCCTTTTGCTTTAATTACAGCCTCTAGTCTGTTGGAATATATCTACTAGTTTTGCACATCTAGACTTGCAATATTTGCCCCCTCTTCTTTGCAGAACTGCTCAAGTTCAGTTACATTTGATGGTGACCATTTGTAGACTTCAGTCTTTAAGTCATTCCACAGATTTTAAATAGGGGTTAAGTCTGGGCTCTGACTAAGCCATACAAGGACATTCACCTTATGCTCCTACCACAGTGTGGTTATTTTTACTGCGTTTTTGGTCCATATGTTGAAAAGTAAACTTCTCATTGACAACTTTCTGGCAGAGGGCAACCGATTTTCCTCGAGAATTTGATGGTATTTTGCCCCATCCATTTTTCCTTCTATCCTGACAATTCCTGCTGAAGAGAAACACCCCCATAACAGGATATTACCACCTCCATGCTTTACTGTAGGAATGATGTTATTTGGATGATGAGCTGTAATGGATTTCCGCCAGACATCGTTTTTATTGTTAAGGCTAACTAATTAAATTTTAGTCTTATATGACCAGAACATCTTTTTTGAAGTGGCTTCAGAATCTTCAAGGTGCGTTTTGGCAAAGCTCAGTGACTGCATGTGGCCTTTTTCGAGGAGCGGCTTTTCTCTTGCAACCCTCCCATAAAACGTCACATTTGTGGAGAATATGTGATATTGTTGTCACAAGTACACAATGACCACTCTGTGTCAAATTCCTGCAACTGCTTCAGAGTTCCTTTAGGCCTCTTGGTAGCCTCTCTGATCAGTTTCCTTCTGGGCTCTTCCATCCAGTTTGGAGCGATATCCTGATCCAGAGAGTCTGTGTTGTACCAAATACCTTCCACTTATTGAAGCTGTGCTAAACCCAGGACCCTGCATTCACAATATCTGGTCTCCCACAGTACAGAAATACAATTATTATAGTAAATCTAAACTGCTAAATATATCTTTTCTCATCAGCAGTTAGAGCACCTTGTGACTTCTATCAGCACTGGTTAAAGCTTGTAGGAAGAGTTTTAGGACTGCAAGACCCCTGACCCTCTGTCTGGATAGTGCTAATTGGCCCAGTGCTGACTTTGAAAAAATGGACACTTACCTGTCCAGGTCGCCCACGACATCGGCAGCCGAAGGCGATTATACAGGTATCTGCACCCCCTCCCCCCTGAAAGGTGCCAAATGTGACACCGGAGGGGGAAGGGTTCCAAAAAGCGGAGGTTCCCTTTTGGGTGAACCTCTGCTTTAAAGCAAATATGAAAAAGAAAAAACACAACACTCCAATAAGCTTTGTTGCCATATTGCCTCTTGTTAACCCTAAATCAGACCAATATAACTTCTTCCTCCCCTTAGCCATTTTGCTACAAATGTTTTTTTTCTCTCCATGTTTTCAGACTTGAAATATCTCTAGTACACCGAGAATATACAGGTGCGAGAACTAAACCGGTAAAGCAACATCTGTGGGTTGTTAAACATACAGGTTCAAATTATATATGCCAACATACGAGAACTGTAATGTGTCACGCTATTTTTTCCCTCAATAAAGGCCAACCTGGTTAAACAAATATGCCAACATACACCTGTCATAGAAAAAAAGATTAAGGCCCCATGCACACGAGACACTGTTAAACACGTGTTCAGAGGCAGTTGGACACTTTTTTCAACTGCCCCTTAACACATTCAGGTGTACGTTTAATAAACCGTGATAAGCGGAGATCATGATGATCACGGCTGATCACTGCTTATCACAGAGCATTGCCGGTTTAATAAACTGTGATAAGGAGCAGAGAACACATTCTTCACTTCACATCACATCACATCACATCACATGGATGTTTTGTCACAAACGGCCAGTTTAATAAACCGTGATCTGAAGATTTCACAGCTCTTCACCTGAAATATCTCCCTTCCAGATTCACCAGCTCAGAGGTGGAGAATCTGGGAGAGAAGCTGGTGTGATAAGAGGAAGAAGGCTTATTTCTTCCTAATTTCAACACCAGTGGGTTAAAAATGAATATTAACAACAATATACGTGTGTGTGTGTATATGTGTGTGTATATATATATATATATATATATATATATATATATATATATATATATATATATACACACATACAGTATCTATATAACACGTGTGTGTGTGTGTGTGTGTGTGTGTGTGTGTATGTGTATATATACATACACACACACACACACACACACACACACACACACACACACACACATATATATACCGTATTTATCGGCGTATACGCGCACTTTTTTTCCCTCAAAATCAGGGCAAAATTGTGTGTGCGCGATATACGCCGATACTTGCTTCCCGCACTGTGTTTGAACTTTGCCGCCGATCCCTGCTTCCCGCGCTGTGTTTGAACGCTGCCGCAGACATATACCGAGCGCAGTATACTCGGGTACAGTCGGCCAGGCTCGGCTCCCTTCTAGGTTATGCGAGAGGAGCCGAGCGTGCCCGAGTGTACTGCGCTCGGTATATGTCGGCGGCGGCGTTCAAACACAGCGCGGGAAGCAGGGATCGGCTCAGAGACAGCGCAGGAGCAGCGGGGAGGACACCACGAAGGTCGCAGAAGGACGCCAGACCGGACAAGGCCGCCGATGGACGCCAGGCAAGACACCAAAACTGTAAGTAATAAAAAATAAATAAAATTCAGGAATTTCACGTCCAGAGTAGGGGTGCGCGCTATACGCGGGTGCGCACAATAGGCTGATAAATACGGTATATATATATATATATATATATATATATATATATATATATATATATATATACACACACACACACATACACATTATATATACATAATATATACATACAGTATTTATATATATATATGTAAATTTATATTTATATATATATATATATATATATATATATATATATATATATATATATATATATATATATATATATATATATATATATATGTTATCACATGTCTGAAAACATTAATTACATGTTCTTTTAAACGTTAGTTTCACTGTTTGAATTCGGCTGCACCATAATCTCACAATATCTCACGAGATTACAGGCAGTCCATCCAGTTTTACACAGATCTCGGCTGTTTTCAGAGAAAAAACTTCACCTCTGTTCACCATCTGAGAACTGAAGTTCTCAGTTTATTAAACCGGCTGCAGAGGAGATAATTCTCCTCATGAGAACTGCCGTGAACTGCTGTGAACTGAACGGAGAAAAAACTTCACAGTTTATTAAACGGACACCTCAATGTTATTCTATGTGTCCATGCACACAGTCTCGTTTATTGCCGTTTTTAGGCAGTTGCGTTTGACCTAGTTTTTCCAGAAGCAAAAAAATGGATTCAGATGCAAAAGTTTTCCACGTTTCAGACGCAAAACATGGTACCAGCGTTTTGCCGCGATTTAGTTTTTTAAAGGTGACCTATTTTTTTACATTAGAAATCTCAAAAATGATGGCAAATGATGAAAAACCATAAAATATATTATAATATATATATATATATATATATATATATATATATATATATATATAAAGACCTGTAATTGCTTGCATTGTGGATAATCCACAACTTGTGGATTGTCCACTTTCCATGTCATCTGGCCACGTCACCTGCCACAAGTTGTGGCTTGTCACCTGGCCACGTCACCTGCCACAAGTTGTGGCTTGTCACCTGGCCACGTCACCTGCCACAAGTTGTGGCTTGTCACCTGGCCACGTCACCTGCCACAAGTTGTGGATTGTCCACTTGCCATGTCATCTGGCCATGTCACCTAGCCACAGAACCTGTCACAAGTTGTGGATTGTCCACTTGCCACGTCACCTTGCCACAAGTTGTGTATTGTCCACTTGCCACGTCACCTGGCCACGTCACCTGCCACAAGTTGTGGATTGTCACCTGGTCACATCACCTGCCACAAGTTGTGGAGTGTCCACTTGCCACGTCACCTTGCCACAAGTTGTGTATTGTCCACTTGCCACGTCACCTGGCCATGTCACCTGGCACAAGTTGTGGATTGTCCACTTGCCACGTCACCTGGCACAAGTTGTGGATTGTCCACTTGCCACAAGTTGTGAATTGTTCACTTGCCATGTCATCTGGCCACGTCACCTGCCACAGGTGACGTGGCCAGGTGACATGGCCAGGTGACATGGCAAGTGGACAATCCACAACTTGGACAATCCACAACTTTTGGCAGGTGACGTGGCAAGTGGACAATCCACAACTTGTGGCAGGTGACGTGGACAATCCACAACTTGTGGCAGGTGACGTGGCAGGTGACGTGGACAATCCACAACTTGTGGCAGGTGACGTGGCAAGTGGACAATGCGCAGTTTGTGGCAGGTGATGTGGCAAGTGACACGCTAAATACAAGTACACTGCTGCTCTCTCAGATGCTACTCACTCTGGTCTCACAAAATGGCTGAAATGGTTAAATACTGTTTTTTGAGCTTAGGTAGGGTCTTATGATGTTTCTTAACGCTTATAAACGCAAACGTGGTAAAACTGGCAAAAATCGTGGCAAAACGGGCGTTTATAAACGCCGGTTTTAGCCTTTAAAAACATGTGTTAAGCAGAGTTTGCACCGGCGTTCCGTGTGCATGGGGCCTAAAGTTGCCATTTCTGTGGTTTCCTTCTCAAAATGCAGGTTGTCTGGCTGTCATTCTGAAAATTCGGCAGCTACGGAGTCTTGGATCCAAATTAAGCATAGTGATAGAAAACTTTTCTCATACTCATATGCCACATGTTTTTCTTGGCCTGCCACTCAGATGTAGAGGAGGCAGATGCAGGTAGTCAGCTAGCCATGTCAGGAGTAGTGAAAGCAGACCGTCAAGGCAGTTAGCATTGTCAGGAGGGGAGCAAAAGGAAGGCTCCTTATTTTGTTTCCAAATTTATTTTATGCTGCCTGCCCCCCACAATATTATTACTGCTGTTAGCAACAGCTTTGTCATGGCACCAAAGCAACAAGCGTAAATGTGCACAAGAAGCAAATAGGAATAGAAGCACAGAAAAAAAAAACACAACTCACTCTGTATCAAGTGGACAGGGATTCACATCTGCCAAAGACATTTCTTCTTGTTCTAATATTCGCAGAACTTCCCCTGCAACAAAAAGTCTGTCTTATATGCCTACCAAATAAAGGATTTAAGAAACTACGTTACAAACCAGCACTCTAAAGTAAAAGCAAGATACATCACTCACCAGTTGTAATGACACAATCTACATCTCGGGTCTCATATTCCTGGTTAAAGAAGTCTGGTCTAGAAGCCTCTAGCTTTTTGTCATAACAGGGCATCACTGTCACATGGTATATCTGATTTGGCTTTAGGTTCTGTGTTGATTAAAATAAAAAGAAAGGAAAATCAGTAATATCATCAGATAATGATCACTGTAAACTTTACTAAATGTAAATAAAAACTATAAAAAACTAATAAACCAAGACGTGACTATTAATGATTTTCTTTTTCATCAGGATGACTGCTCCTAATCCCTTCCCTTCACCGTTTGTATTCAGGTTTATTTCTTCTTCTTTTATCCTCTTTCCAAGGCTTGTTTGTATCTGCCTTTCTTTGCATGGCTTATGTCCTATTTGCAGATGGGGATATTTTATTTGATATTGTTTTACGGACTCTAGTAAGGCCCCTTTCAGACGTCCGCTCCGCCTGTCCGTTATTACAAGTCCGTTAACGGACTTGTAATACATCCCTATGGGATCGCGTCCGTTAGCGGATGGAGCATCCGCTAGCGTCCGCGTCCGTCGGGATCCGGTTTTCGGACGGAAGAAAACCCTATTTTTCTTCCGTCCGGCGGAACGGAACTGATGCAGACGGACAGAATACAGGAGACTCACTTCAAATCTGACAATTTACCTATTTTTAACGATAAAAGGTTCCCATTATCTTTTCATGCTACTAATCCTGAGTCCAAAACTAAAGGGGTTTCCACATTAATTTCCAAAAATTGCCCCCTTCAAATCCAGGACTCTCTGTTGGATGATGAGGGTAGATTTGTCTTTCTCAACGTTTCTTTGTATAACAAACCTATTACTTCGGCCAACATATATGCTCTTAATAAAATGCAAGTGTCGTTCCTTAAAAATACTTTGCAATTACTTGATACCTTTAAATCTGGGATGCTCATTGTGGGGGGTGATTTCAACCTGGCATTGAACCCCTTGCTTGACACATCTTCAGGCTCTTCTAAAAATTTTCTATAGGTCCTTACATTCGATAAAGAATGTGTTGAAAAGCATGGCCCTTCATGATACGTGGCGCACATTAAACCCAACCACCAAAGATTACACTTTTTATTCCTCTCCACACGATAGATATGAAAATTGATTACTTCTTCATGACTCAGAATGATCTTGAAGACCTTATTGACGCTTCGATTGAACCAATGTTTTTCTCTGACCATCATCCTATTACTGTCTCTATAATTTTTCGTTCAAGGCCTGTAATAATAGAATCTGGAGACTTGATAGTTCTTTACTTAACGACCCTGACAATGTTGACACACTAAATTCGAGGATTAATCTTTATTTTACAGAAAATGACACTGAAGATGTAGATTCTGCATCTCTCTGGTCTGCACATAAATGTGTAATTAGGGGTGAATTGATTTCTATTGCTACTAAAAGGAATAGAATGAGACAAGCCTGCATCAAATCTCTTACTGAACAAATCCATCTACTAGAAAACAAACACAAGCAGTCGTTGGCTTTAGACACTCTGTCTGAATTACTGGAAACTAGAGAGGCTCTTTTAAAACTTTTGGATGAAAAGATAAAACGCAACTTCGCTCTATCTCAAAAGCTGTTCTACGAATTTGGCAATAAATCTGGTAAGCTTCTTGCTAGAACTCTTCGTTCTAATACGCATATTAATAGTAATATTATTTACTCTATCACTGATCCAAGTGGAAACAAATTGTTACCTCTTCTGAAATTGCCGATCGATTTAAACAGTTTTATGCTAAGTTATATAACTTGCCCAGAGATGATACGCCCAATAGCATGGCTGATAGGAAAAAAGGAAAAAGAAAATTACTGAATTCTTACATTCCTATAGCCCGAATCCTATTAGTGCAGAAGATGCAATCACATTAGACAGACCTATTGTTAAACAGGAATCTGTCACTGCTCTCAAACAACTTAAGACAGGTAAATGCCCTGGCCCAGATGGCCTCTCTGTTTCATATTATAAAACCTTCTCAGACTCTATTATCCCTCATTTTTTAAAAACGTTTAACAATATCCCCTCCTCATCCCCTTTTATCAAAGATATTCTGGAAGCACATATTACCACGATTCCCAAAACGAAAAAAAGATGCATCACTATTTTCTAATTACAGGCCCATTTCGCTTTTAAATGTCGATATAAAGCTATATGCTAAAATTATTGCTAATCGCCTAATCCCCTTGCTACCTAAGATTATCTTTCTGGACCAGGTGGGCTTCATCCCTGGCAGGGAAGCGAGGGATAATACTATTAAAGCTATTAATATACAACATTGGCTCACAAGATCTAGAGTTCCAGGTTTCTTTCTCTCTCTTGACGCAGAGAAGGCCTTCGACAGAATAGCGTGGGATTATATGAGTGAAGCCTTAAAAAAGCACTGGGATTTAGAGAACGTATACTCCATCTTATTCTTATGCTTTACTCTTCTCCCACGGCAAAAATTAAAGTGAATGGTTGTCTGTCGGAGGCTTTCTCTGTGTCCAACGGAACGCGTCAGGGAATGCCCTTTTGTCCCCAATTATTTTTGTCATTCTCTTAGAACCCATGCTCAATAGACTTAGGAGTAACCAGGACATAGTTGGTATTGAGAGGAAGAATTATAAACTTGCTGCATTTGCTGATGACATTCTTCTCTTTCTCTCAAATACCATAATAACTATCCCCAACTTGTTGAAAGATTTCTCCCTCTTCAATTCGCTTTCAAGTCTTAAAATTAATTTTGCTAAATCCACGGCCTTGAACATTTCTTTATCTGATACCACTGTCTCCTTAAGTAAATCAAACTTTCCTTTTCACTGGGGAGAGGACTCATTGACATATCTAGGAATTAGGTTGACTCCAAATATAAAGGATCTCTATAGTGCAAATTTTCTACCTTTGCTCAAGATTATCAAACATGATTTGTTATCTTGGGATAAAGGATTTTTTTCCTGGTTCGGGAGGGCAGATATCGTTAAAATGAATGTTCTCCCCAGAATCCTCTATTTACTACAGACTATCCCCATTAAGATTCCATCGACTTTTTTTTAGAGACTTTAGACATATATGTACTAAATTTATTAGGAATCTGAAACAGCCTTGTATTAAATGGGACAAACTCGTTATTCCCAAACTTATGGGGGGTATAGGACTGCCTGATGTACAAAAGTATTACTAGGCTTGCCACATGACTCGTATTTTAGATTGGCACTTACATACCCATACTAAGGCATGGGTCGAATTGGAAGGTGCGTCCTTATCTCCTGTTCTGCCTTTGATCCACTTGCCTTGGATTATTGCATGCAAAATCCCGCATGTCACTTGCTCTCACCCTCTGGTGGGTCCTACCTTGCAAATTTTTAGGGCTCTCTGTAGAAACCTACATTTTTCCTCCATATATGGTCCCCTAACTCCTGAAAATTTAAACCCTGAGATTTCTTTCAGGCTAGGTTCACACCTATGCGAATTGAGTGCGGTTTAAACCGCATCTAATTCGCAGGACATTTCAAAATACATTGTTTTCAATGAGGCTGGTTCACATATGTGCGATGCATTCGCACTGCGTATTGCCTCCAAACCGCATGCGGTTTTTATGTCTTGCGGTGCGGCTCAGGTGCGAATTCAGTCCCATTATCTTCTATGGGTACGCATCTAATTCGCACATGTGTTCAGTTCTCTGCAGGAGTTTCTCTCATTCAGCTCAATACAATTCTCCCCCACTCTCCTCTCACCCGGAAGTTCTCCCAGGTCTCCAAATTCGCACCTGATCTGCAGCTAAACCGCAGTTGATCTGCAGAACACCCTCTAGAGAAATCTGCAACGACAACGCAGCTCAAAAAAGCAACGCACTAGTGTGATTCCGGCCTAAGACAATCGGTTATTGACGTATCTGGTTCCGCTTACAGCAATTCGATTAGAGCTGAAACCTTTTTTGACAATGGTAAACTTCTTACTCTCGACTCTTTTAAACTTTCCCACCCTGACATTATTATACATCCTTCTGGATATGAACAGGTTAAACGATTTTTGTGTCGCGCTGGCTCAAATTCCGTATGGTATAGGAGCAAAACTCCTTTTGAGACCTTGTGTCTCCAAAATTCTCCTAAAAAGCATCTGATTTCCGCGATGTATGCGTCTTTTTTCACAACGTTTGACATCGAGAATGACGTAGTGAATCTCAAATGGGAAAGTGATCTTGGCATCTCCCCCTCTGATGAGGAGTGGGAACATTTTTTTCAACATATCCATAAGGGTTCCCTGAATGTATTGACCCAGGAAAACAACAACTACAAATTGTACTCTAGATGGTATAGGACTCATTTCACCATTATGTTGGCGTTGTAACCGTGCTCAGGGCACACTCTCAGGCCCCATACACACGAGAGGATTTATCCGCAGATACGGTCCAGCGGACCGTATCCGCGGATAAATCCTCTCGAGGATTTCAGAGGATTTCTATGCGATGGCGTGTACACACCATCGCATTAAATTCCGCGCTGAAATCCTCTGCCGATGACGTGTCGCGCCGTCGCCGCTATTATGACGCGGCGACGGGCGCGACGCTGTCATATAAGGAATTCCACGCATGCGTCAAATCATTACGACGCGTGCGGGGAATCCCTTTAGACGGATGGATCCGGTAAGTCTGTACAGACGAGCGGATCCATCCGTTGGAATGGATTCCAGCAGATGGATTTGTTGAGCATGTCAGCAAATATCCATCTGCTGGAAATCCATCCCAGGGGAGATTTATCCGCGGATAAATATCCGTTGGCGTGTACACACCATAGGATCTATCCGCAGAAACCCATTTGATGGGATTTATCTGCGGATAGATTCTATGGTGTGTATGGGGCCTCACACATATGGTGGGAGTGTGATCTGATCAAACCCTTCTGGATGGAAGTTCATCGATTAATTTCTCACATTACAACATATACCCCTGACTTCACTGCTGCCCAGTATTTACTTCACCACTCCTCCTACCTCAGTACATTTATAAAAAATCGTTGATGTTTCACCTAATCAATGCCGCCAAACTCTGTATACCCATTAGATGGACTCAGTCTTCACCTCCTACCATTTCGGATTGGTTTATAAAAATTGGGTACATGGCCGAAATGGAAGAACTTATTTCTCAATCCAAGGATTCACCCAAGACCTTCTATGAAAAATGGGCATGCTGGTTATCTTTCAAAAGTTCCACTGAATTTCATTCATTAAGGAATGCTTCATTATAGGATTGTTTTAATTCACCCTCTCCAGACTCCCCTTCTTTTTCAATCTCGATAAGGGGTTTTTATCCATTGATATGCATATATTTTCCCTCTCTTTTAGAGTTATTTTTTTTCTTCTCCTCTTCTTCCACTCCCCTCCCTCATCCTTTCCCTTATCCTCTATTGACTTAATGAATATTTATATGTCGCTTGTATTTTCCTTTTAAGGAATGTTTTATATGGTGTACATATTCTGCAATTTGTACATGTCTAATATTCTGTACTTATTTATGAAAAAAAATACTTGAAAAACAGAAAAAAAAAAAAACTAATTATATATATATATATATATTATATATATATATATATATATATATATATAAAATTTATTAGGGTTTTTTTTTTCTGTTTTCAAATATTTTATTGAAATATATATAAAAAAATGTGTGTGTATTCGTCTGCTGTGTGCTATGATTCCACCAGTGATCTTGGCTTCTCTTCTGTGTGTGCTCGCTCCAAAGCTGTGTGTGTCCATAGACACAAAGCGGGCCTTAGCCCCACCCCCCGCTTCCTCCTCACTGTATTTGATTGACCAATGGCTCCTGCCCGAGTCCCTGTGTGAAGATGCAGAGAAGAGATGCAGCCGTGCACAGCACTGATCTCCTCTCTTCCCCTTCACACAGGGAAAGGGGGGGGGGGACAAAGCTTTAAAATGTTTACCTTAATGCAGGGAATGCATCAAGGGGAAAAAAGCCATTAAAGTCTGAAATACCAAAACATTTGTCCGATATTGTCAAGTTTCCTACCTGTGTCTGTGCAAAGTGATTTTTGATCAGGGATCCCATGACTTGCTGTGGTGACTTGGTGACACTGATGTATGGGATGATGAAAGAGCCATGTGTTTTTTCAGCATAACAAATCCAGCCTGAAAATTTCAAAAAACAAAAATGTATTTTTCATATTTGCATACAAAGTTTGTTTCAAGTGTGAGAATTCCTTTAACCAGTCTAGTGGCACTCCGGTTAAGGTGGGTCATTGGTATATTGACAGTGGGAAACAGACCCCTGGATAACAAATTGTCTCTTAAAAAGGGGAAAGTTCAGAGAGAAACTGCAGTCTGCTCACATAGTTTGTAATAAAAACATATTTGCCATTCTTAAGCTTCCCTCCAACCGCTTTACATATACTGTGATTCTGTATTTGCCAAATATGCTGCAGAAATCTCCCTCCACTGAGTCTGGCTGCAGCCATTTTAACTGTGGGCAGCTCAAGCTGCTACCTGTTCACTTCCTGAATTTACAGAGGCATACCTCCAGCTCTGCACTCTCATTGGCTGTAATAGGACTCATCCCCCATCTCTTCCTGGCAAACTCTCACTAGAGTGAGAGAGCTGTGCATGATGCCATAAGCCTAGGCTTTTTTCACCAAAGACACAGGAAGTATAAGGTATTCGCTGACAGAAAAAAAATGTTTTACTATCCAAAGTTAAACAAGGGCAGAAGATTTAATAGATGGAAAGATGAAAAATATGACAGCAGAAGACTCGATGCCTCAAAAACAGTCTCTTTAGGAGACAGACTGCTGGGAATCTGAATCTGTTACAGAGATCATAACAAGGACCAAAGACCTAGCCTGGTCTAGGGCCTCTGTAGGGTCAGACAGACTCTGCAGTAGAAAGCACTGGCATGCACTTACAGTCTCTGTGGGAAGGGTGCTCTACATGCAGCCAAAAAGTCCCAAATAGCTATTGGGGAGGACCCAGCCTCTCCTGACAAAAGCTCAGAAAGACTCAAATGACGATGATGACCATATAACAATAGTGGTCTCAGGTTCTGGATTATAGGCGTTGTTCTATTCTGGGAATACTGGGTAAATATCACAAGCATAAAAAGGTGAGATGGTTGCAGGACCTATGGTACTTTTCCCATGTGGTTCCTGCTCTTACTGCCCCTTCATAGACAACAGTGCCAACATCTCACTCCCCAATGGGAAGACTTTTCATCCCAAGCACTATGCAAATTGTCGTACCCAATGTGAATGGGAATGCACATGCTTTCACATTGGAAAAACTATTCATGTATGTACAAGTACATCACCTGCATACGCCGAAAAGACCCAAAAGTAACGGTTGGCCATCACATGGCCACAGTACACGCACAATCTAATCCTAGGGTTCTTTTTTTGTGTTGGACAGTGTCCACCCCAACCCCAGGGGTGGCGATATCCACAAAATCCTCTTACAAAAAGAACCAAGGTGTATCCACCGCCTTAAAGGGGTTGTAAAGGATTTTTTTTTTTTTTTCATAATAATCATCCTTTACCTGCAGACATTCCTCTTTTCACTTCCTCATTCTTCGTTTTTGCTCAGAAGTTGCTCTATTTCTTCTCTGTTCTGTTCACTTCCTGCTTGTCTGATTGTTACTCACCACCGTGATGGGAGGCTTTACTGCGGTGGTCAGTAACGTGCTCGCTCCCTCCTGGGAACTACATCTGTGCGGCAGGAGGCTCTCTACGTGTTAGAGACTTCAAGGAGGTGTGAATTACTGGGCGTGCCGCAATTCATACTGGGAAATGTAGTTCTTACATGAACAAACGATGCAAATCAGGAAGTGAACGAGAGAACAGAAACTAGAATGCCGGAGGTGATATAGATGAAGGAATATAATAGGTATTTACTTGTTTTTTTAACCTTGCAGACATTAATTTTAGGCCATTTTTTTCCCTTTAGTGACCCTTTAATGCCACCTCACCACCAGGCCTAAATGAAGCCTTTACCTTGAAACCATTTTTTGCCAGGTTTCGTTTCTGGTACTTGTAAGCTCATTGTTCTATTTCAAACCAGAAACGAAAACCGGTAAAAATTGGTTCTCTTTGTAAGAGGATTTTGTTGATATAGCCACACCCTGCTCCCTATTTTCCTGTTGGGATACCCGGGAGAGAGTTTCCTGCCGAGAAAACCGGTCGTCTGTATGCTTGCCTGCAGAGTAGAAAAACCGTGCATGCTCGATAACACTTTGACGCATGCTCGGTAGCTTACGTTAGTCTGGGGTGTAGAAAGATGGCAGTGACTGAATCGAATGTGACGAGACACTGGCTCGTCGTAATCGATGACGTCACCGCGTTCTTGCCATTCAAAAGAATGAAGGGTTTGTGTGGCCGTGTGTATACACAACTTTTCAGGGCAGGCCTGCCAGGAATCCCGTCGGGAAAACCAATGTCCCCCCCCCCCCAACGAACGGGGTTCCCGTTCATGTGTACAGGGCTTTAAAGTGCCTAAGGGGTTTCCCTTTCTGATGCTATTTGCATGCAGTTTTTGTATATCTAAGCTGGCATACAGGGCTTACATTTTTTTCTGTCAGTTTTTAAAACTCCTGCAGGTGACTGTATAACCCAACTGTCTCGGATTTCCTGTGTCCCTCAATGAATGAGAAAGAAAAGGGGCATAGACATAAGTAATGACCATGCGATATGATCATTTTTATTCAAAGACGACATATTATAGTTCTACCTGGGCAGGCAGAGGCCAGCATGGGAAGGGCATTCTGATCTTCTTTCTGTCTCTTGTATCGCTTTATAAACTCTTGCTGACTCTCCAACAAGCTGAAGTTTCTGGAGAAGCTTGTGTCAAAAACATGGTGAACACCTACCAAAAAAATAAATAAATGCAATAAACTCCTCATGTGCATTCACACAGTGTAACAGACCTACCTCTTATCAAATAGCAGTTTTACACATTTGTTTTACAGTAATTATGATTATATATATATATATATATATATATATATATATATATATATATATATATATATATATATATATATATATATATATATATATATATATAGAGAGAGAGAGAACTTAATGACTCACAATTAATCATAGAAATAGAAAAAAAAAAAAGGCTAAGGATTCACGAAGGAAATACAGCTACACTAATATTTGTTGATCTTTTGCAATACTGCTACCAATGCCAACAATGATCAGTGTCACAGATTCTTGAGACTAAAAAGAAACATATGTTTGTGATTAACCAGCTTATCGATTAACTGTGGGATTAACAGGTTGGCGATTAATCATCCTATTAAATAACTAAGAAACAACAACATAGGTTGGGGTTTAATTTTCTTATTCAATAACTCTTTTGCTTATAACAACCAATCGCTATGGGCAAAATATGACGACATCGATATGATAGTAACATGGCAAAAGAAAGAAAAACATTTGGAGTGACAAAATTGGTTTGAACCATGGGGGCTTTGTACATTTAGCAATAAATAAATCATTCTTTTATAGTCAAAGAAAAATATCCCATGAAAAAAATTACAGTTGAAGCAGCTTACCTAGTGCTTTGAAAAAGGAAGTCAGTTTTTTAGCAGTTTCTGGGATATTTAGGTTAAATTTCGCAGCCATGGAGGCCCGAGACTGTGGCGAGATGGACACTACCACCAGCTTTTGCTGAGAAGGACCTTCTATCTGTTCAGGAAGAAAAGGACAAGTAGTAACAATATCTGTGTATTCACAGCAAGCCAAGATAACGTATCCATATATCAACACAGTACTGCTTCCAGCAATTTCTTGGGGTGACCAAACTCGGTAAACTGCAAATCTTCCTTACTAATGTGACCCTTTTGAGCATAGCTAGCAATAAATCAGATAATGTTTAGTTTAACAAACTAGCAATGAATGCATGCTAGAGACGAATGTCCTCGGTGCTATTCACAGATTTTCCAAGTATGACGATGTTTGTCAAAAGTCACTAAAAATCACAAAATATATTTGGGTCAGGGTGTGGCATCCAAGCTGTGGTAAATATAGCAAGAATAGTACACTGGGTTCCTCAAGACACGCTTTTTCTTACTCTCTTAAGCTGGTTTGTGTAGTGATCTAATTTGTCCAACATACATATCCATATATACTACTACAGTTTGTTCAGGGCCCCATATTTCATTAAACATGGTCACTTTATGTTCCTTGCAGATCTCAACACCTCTTTTGTGGTTGGTTTATTTTTGGTTGCAAGTGCTGATATGATCTATTTTTGCATAAAGTTGTTTTTTTGTTATATTCTGGTGGTGATCAACACGGCAACAAAATAGGATTTTGTATTTGATGATCACCAATCTAATATAAAGTTGGGCAATAGATTATTTGTGCAGCTCTAAAGTTGAATTTCATGATGGCACAGTGCGTGTATGTAGCATGTTAGATAAACTGTAAAGTGCAATAAATATGCAATACCAACTATGACTGATGTGCAATAACAATGCAAACATGTAAAAAGTAATAAAAAGAAAAAAAATTCATATGTGATTAACACAATGCATATTTAGCATGTAATGAATCATCAAGTGCAAACGTGCAATAATGATAGGCAATACCAACTGTGACCAATGTGCAATATTGAGTCACAGTACAAAATGTGAAAAAAATCAAATGATGAAACAAGAAAAAAAGCCATATAAACAACTTTCTCTTTTCATCAATTATTCAAATTCACATTTCACATTTTGTGTTAGTCACATATGAACTTTTTCTTTATTACTTTTTACATGTTTGCATTGTTATTGCATATCAGTCATAGTTGGTATTGCATATTGTTTATTGCACTTTACAGATTTATCACATGCAATATACATGTGTCATCATGAAATTTCAACTTTAGTGCTGCACTTTATACTTTGAATTATATTTTTGTGCCCAATATCTGGGTTATAGTGTTAAGCTGCTGACATATTTTTTATTTACCAAGCGTGGGTATAATTCTACATTTAATAGATTTGTAAATTGTGTTAAACCACAGGACCACATCTATCTGATCCTCTGAGCTCAATAAAGTGCATGTTTTTAAGTCCTCTTTGCAAAAATCACAGGAGAAATAAATAGATTTTGTGCTTCTTTCCTGTTGGCCTCGTCCAAGGCCAGAAAATGGCAAAAAACATGCCCCATGTACATGTAATTTTTAAACTTCAATTTCAAACTAAGCTTGTTATAAGAGAAATATTATGGCTACAATTGCTGAACTCCTGAAAGTTCTAGTTACCCAATGGTCTCTAGCTTCAGAACTGCTTGATACACTGACCAAGAATGTTAGTGTGAAGTAAGAATTCTTAAACTGCATACTAGACCTAGGTGGGTGCCAAAACTACTGGATCAGCATAATAGCCACAGTACAGGCTTCATCAAAGCTAAAATTATTACTTTGTTCTGGGCTAGAATCTTGTACAATTCTTCATGGCTTTGCTGGGTGATCAAGATGCTTTCTGCAGAGGTGACACAGCCACTACAGGCCAGGCAATCGTTCAATGTAATCTTTGCTTTTTCTAGCTTTTGGGAAGCTCCGTCCTACATAAGGGGAAAAAAAAAAGGGGGGTGGGGGTTAATAGCCATTTAGCATAAAGAAATATTTGAAACACATTACTACTACTAAGGCTAGGTTCACACTGAGGAGAATGCAGACATAGCACGTGATTTTCACTGCATTCCCGTGCAAATCACATGCTATGTCTGTGCGGTGCGATTTCAGACACAAGTTTGTGTGGCTGAAATCGTATTGCATCCGCATCAAAATGGTGCAGGACCCTTTTTCCCCCTGCACCTGAATCGCATCAGTGTTCACACCCATGCGATGCAATTCTGGCAATAGCACTGCGTTTTGCGATCTGTTTCAGGGTGCCGTTAAGACAGTGCTTCTCAAATAGTGGGGCGCGCCCCCCAGGGGGGGCCCGAGGCTCCATAAAGGGGGGCTCGTTCCGGACCGCAGCGATTTAGTATCCGCTTCTGTCCCCAGCCTCCGCCGCTAGTTAGAGGAGTGGACGGCGGGAGGCAGGACATTTTTGAACTGGGGGACGGGACCAGAGAGGTAGCAGCCTGTCATGTTGGACGGCAGGTGATTGGCTGCTAGGAGGCGGTCCTAGCAGCCAATCACCAGTTCGCCCAAAAGTCTCCCCGCCCCGCCCAGTGCTGCTGCGGCTTCACTTGACGAATGTCCCCCCTCCTGCTCTCCGCGCTGAAAAGTTACAGGTAGGAGTGGAGAGGGCGGAAGGGAGGAAAAATATATGGAAATGTTAAGGACGAGGAGTGGGGGCTGTGCTGTGGAGGGAAAAGGGGGGTTATGTGATGGGGGAAACTGTGTGCAGGATATGTGATGGGGGTCATGTAAAGGGGGGGGTATGTGATGGGGTCATGTAAAGGGGGCAATACTGTGTGGGGGGATATGTGATGGGGCAATACTGTGTGTGGGGGGGGGATATGTGAAGAAGGGCAATACCGTGTGTGGGGGGATATGTGAAGAAGGGCAATACTGTGTGGGGGGATATGTGGATACAGTGTTATGCAGAGGTGTACTTATAACAATTTTATAGACAAATGATACTATTTACAGTCGCGCGGGGGGCGCAAAATGTTTTCTTCTTCCTAGGGGGGGCATGACAGAAAATAATTGAGAAGCACTGCGTTAAGATAACATTGACACCATGAGATCTCAATGCAATGCGGGAAACACACAGGAGTCGCTGTGTTTCCCGCATCGCGTAAGTGTGAACCTAACCTTAATACAAATAATTCAACTTAAAAACCTAAAGTGCAACAATTGGACATTAATGGTAGAAGAGAAAACAATCTGAAAGAGTGGATGGTTTCATACATCTGAAACCTACATGGAATGGATGTACACAATTTCTGTACTGCTATACATACACACTTGCAGAGGTCCTGAAAAGAAAAGCATTTTTCCACCATGTGATCTTTATTTCGTTTACGGCTACAGCATTAACCAGGCCCGTACTGGCCTTAGGGCACACAGGGTACTTACCTGGTGGGCCAGGGGTCACACGTCCTTACAAGAGCGAGAGGGGCAGCTCCCACGAGCTAGATCAAATGCAGGTATCTGCATCCTCAGGACTGAGAGCCCAGGAGGGACTATACCTCCACCGCCTCCTTAACCCAGCAGCAGCAGTGGGCAGAGCATCCCTGGTGCCTCTTAGATCTTTGAATGTCCTACTGCTGGTATGGAAGGTACCAGGCATCACACACCCCTACATGCAGACAGGGACTGGGACAAGGGGGCACAGGAGGGACTGCAGACAGTGACATGGCAAGGGGTTTCTCTCACCTCCCACCTCTCTCACTCAAACCCCCCTGCTTGTAGGAGATGCCAGCGCTCAGTAGAGGATACCGGTGCTTAGGGAGGGACAGTAGGCTGGTAGCCTAGGCAGCCCAGAGGAGGAATAAAGATGCATCAGGCCATTAGTGTCTTTATTCTTCTTCTCTGGTGCTGTGCGGGTTTGCCGCCCTCCAATAAGCCCACAGGGGTCTTAGTCAGCCTCTTACAGTAAGCTTGTGAAAATGATCTTTCCTGCCCAGTGACTGAAGAAGGTTAAATAGAACTGTAGGTGTCTTTTTTTTTTTTTTAAACAAATTAAAGGGCTGCTCAGTCTAAAATGGCCAGGCCTATTTTTTTTGTCCCGGTCTGGCAACAACATATTCTGTTGTGCTTTAAAACAAAACTATTTGCAGAGCTTGCTACTAAAGCTGGTTTATAGTATGCCGTTCCTTCTACAGATTTACATATATCCTTTGGGTAGTAGTTCTATACTATCCAATATATTTTTGATTGCTGAAGGAAACCAGAAAACATAACACACTAGGGAGATACTCCCACTGAGTGGAATCGAACTTAACCACTTAATCACTGCCCCATAGCCGAATTACGGCTACAAGGCGGTTCCTTAACTCTGGGAGGACGTCCATTAATGTCCTCCCAGAATCGCACTCCCACGCGCCCCCTGGGTCGCGCACACGGGAGTGTCCATGACCGCCGGGATCGCGGTAAATTGCAGCTGATCGCGGCCGTTTACCACGTGATCGCTGTGTTCAATGACGGAGCGATCACATGTAAACAAACCGGCGTCATTTGATGACGCCGGTTCCTCCCTCCTCTCTCTGTACCGCTCGGTACAGTGTGAGAGGAGAGGGCGGGTGTCAGCAGCTCTGTGGGCTGGATCTGACTATTGCAGTCACAAATCCAGCCATCCCTGCAACACCCCCTGCGCAATACTCTGCAATACCCCCTGCGCAATACTCTGCAAATACCCCCTGCACAATTTTCAGATATTGGCACCATAGCTTGTGGGCGCTATAACTTTCACAAAGACCAAATATTCACCAATTTGTACTTATTTTTACCAAACATATGTAGCAGTATACATTTTGGCCAAAATTTATGAAGAAAAATTACAAATTTGCTAAATTTTATACAAAGAAAAAAAGAAAAATTTTATACAAACAAAGAAAAAAATATTTTTTTTTTACAGAATTTTCAGTCTTTTTTCTTTTATAGTGCAAAAAATTAAAAACCCAACGGTGATTAAATAACAGCAAAAAAAGCTCCATTTGTGGAAAAAAAATAAAAATAAAAATAAAAAGGACAAAAATTTCATTTGGGTACAGTGTTGTATGTCTGAGTAATTGTCATTCAAAATGTGAGAGCACCGAAAGTCTGGTTATTAAGGGGGTTTAAGTGCCCAGTGGTCAAGTGGTTAAAAACATGCACGTTAAAAGGTGAATGTCAAAAGCGAAAATTTAGAATTATGCCTAAGCAGTACCATGAAAATATACTTTTTGGTCTGGAATTGCTCCTGAAAAGGAGCAGTGCACTTCCTAGTATGCGAGTGTACCTACTACAGTGAGGGAAAAAAGAAAAGTATTTGATCCCCTGACGATTTTGTACGTTTACCCACTGACAAACAAATGATCAGTCTATAATTTTAAGATTGAGAAACAGAACAAAAATATAAAAAAAAAAAAAAAACACACCACATTTAAGTTATAAATTTGCATTCTAATGAATTATATAAGTATTTGACCCCTTCGATAAACATGACTTAGTACTTGGTGGCAAAACCCTTGTTGGAAATCACAGAGGTCAGACATTTCTTGTAGTTGGCCACTAGGTTTGCACACATCTCAGGATGGATTTTGTCCCACTCCTCTTTGCAGAGCCTCTCCAAGTCATTAAGGTTTGGAGGCTGACTTTTCGTAACGCGAACCTTCAGCTCCCTCCACATATTTGCTATAGGATTAAGGTTTGGAGACTAGCTAGGCCACTCAAGAAGAAGCACGTTAAGGTCCTAGAGCACCTCCTTTGTTGCCTTGGCCGTGTGCTTTAGGTCTTTGTCATGCTAGAATATCCTTCCACAATCAATTTTCACTGCCCTGGCTGAGGGAAGGAGGATCTCACCCAAGATTTGACAGTACATGGCTCCGTCCATCGTCCTTTTTATGCAGTGAAGTTGTTCTGTCCCCTTAGCAGAAAGACACCCCCAAAGCATAAGGTTTCCCCCTCAATGTTTGACGGTGGGGATGGTGTTCTTGGAGGTCATAGGCAGCATTCCTCCTCCTCCAAACACGGCGAGTTAAGTTAATGCCAAAGAGCTTGATTTTGGTCTCATCTAACCACAACACTTTCACCCAATTCTCCTCTGAATCATTCAGATATTCATGTGCTTGCTTGAGCAGGGGACCATACGGGCACTGCAGGATTTCAGTCCTTCATGGCATAGTGCGTTACCAATTGTTTTCTTGGTAAATATGTTCCCAGCTGCCTTGAGATCAGACAAGATTCTCCCATGTAGTTCTGGGCCGATTCCTCAGCGTTATCTTGATCATCGAAGCTCCACAAGGCGAGATCTTGCATGGAGCCCCAGACCGAGGGAGATTGAGTTATTTTGTGTTTCTTCCAATTGCAAATAAATCGCACCAACTGTTGTCACCCTCTCTCCAACATGCTTGGCGATGGTCTTTAGCTCATTCCAGACTTGTGTAGGTCTACAGCCTGTGAGCAGGGGGTTTTGAGGCAAGCAGGGATGTCTATCAGCAGGCGTTTTCCTTGTAAACAGTGATTGTAGGACACTTAGCACTTTGTGTGGCATGTAAAGGCTAAGTTCAACTTTTGGGAAAGAACAATAAATAGGATTTTTAATAGCAGCTTACTTGTAAAATCCTTTTCTTGGAGTACACCACGGGACACAGAGTCTAAGTCATTACATAGTGGGTTGTATAGTTCACCAGCGGTGATAGGACACTGGCACAACCAACACAACCAATGAAGACAGGCTCCTCTCTATATAACCCCCTCCCATAAGGGAAGTACCTCAGTTTTGTAGCAAAGCAATACATAACCCAGAAGAGGGGTGGGACTCTGTGTCCTGTGGTGTACTCCAAGAAAGGGATTTTACAGGTAAGCGGTTATTAAAAATCCTATTTTCTTTATCGTACACCACGGGACACAGAGTCTAAGTCATTACATAGTGGGATGTCCCAGAGCAATGCTCAATATGAGGGGAGGGAGACACAGATCAAGCAAACCGCCATGGACAAGAAACCCGATACTGCTGCTTGCAACACACTACGCCCAAAGGCGGCATCCTCACGTCTTCCGACATCTATTTGGTAGAATTTGGTAAATGTATGGACTGAAGACCAAGTTGCAGCTTTACAGATCTGAGCCATCCAAGCCTGATGATGCACTGCCCATGAAGCACTTATCGCCCTGGTTGAGTGCACCTTAACAGGAAAAGGAGGAATTTTATTTCTTAAACCATAAGTTTGAACAATCACTTGTCGAATCCATTTAGAAATGGTTGATCTTAATGCTGCCTGGCCCTTTTTGGAACCGTTTGGCAGAATAATCAAAACATCTGTTTTACGTATCTGGGCAGTCGCTTGCAGATAAACCTTCATTGCTCGCTCAACATCTAGAGAGTGCAATCATTTTTCCCCTGCTGACTGCGGTTCAGGAAAAAGTTAAGGCAAAATAATATCTTGATTTAAATGGAACGGCGAGACCACTTTAGGAAGAAAAGTAGGGTGGGGCCGTAATACAATTTTGTCTTTGTGACAAACTAGATAAGGCTCTTTTACAGGAAAGAGCTGCTAGTTCAGATACTCTCCTAGCAGAGGAGATAGCTAACTTCCGACTCAAGAGAATCAACGCAATATGACGGATCGGTTCAAAGGGCTGCTTCTGTAGGCCCGATAAAACCAGATTCAAATCCCTGGGGCACAAGGGAGGTTTGACTGGCGGATTTATCCGCAACACCCCCTGAATGAATGCCCTGACTAGGGAATGAGATGCCAAAGGTCTCTGAAAGAAGATAGAGAGCTGAGATGTGACCCTTAAAAGGTTTGTTTTCATAATAAGCATCCTTTACCTCCGGACATTCCTCTTTTTACTTCCTCATTGTTAGTTTTTGCTCAGAAGTTGCTCTATTTCTTCTCTGTTCACTTCCTGCTTGTCTTTTACTCACCACCGTAAAGGGAGGCTTTACTGCGGTGGTCAGTGACGTGCTCGCCCCCTCCTGGGAACTATATCTGTGTGGCAGGATGCTCTCTACGTGATAGAGACTTCAAGGAGGTGTGAATTACTGGGCGTGCCGCAATGCATACTGGGAAATGTAGTTCTTACATGAACGAGTGCCGCAAACCAGGAAGTGAATGAGAGAACAGAAACTAGAACGCCGGAGGTGATATAGATGAAGGAATTTAATAGGTATTTACTCATTTTTTAACAGAATAATTACACTATTCTGTCTGTCTACCTTGCAGACATAAATTTTAGGCAAAAAAAAAATGTTCCTTTACAACTCCCTTAATAGTACTGAGGGCTAACTTCATATCTACCCCCAATTGACAGAAGGTCAGAATCCTACTAATGACATATTTTTGAGGGTTCCACCCTCTTGATTCACACCAAGAAACATATGCCTTCCAGATTCTATAATAAGTGAGCCTGGAGGCCAGCTTCCTAGCATTAATGAGAGTGGAAAGAACTGGACCTGAGAGGCCCTGTTTCTTCAGTATGAAGGATTCAACAGCCAGACTGTCAAATTTAGCTTTTGTAAGGAAGGATGGAACACCGGACCCTGTGAGAACAGGTTTTGGTGAAGTAGAAGAATCCAAGGTTTCCCCACCGCCATCCTTACAATCTTGGTGTACCACTTGAGATTTTCTGGATGTATTTATCCACATCATCCCCAAAAAGTCATTCCCCATGAAAAGGCAAACCAGCCAACAGCTTTTTACATGGAGCTTCCGCTGACCAAAGAATTCTGCGCATATGCACCAATTGGAGCATAAGGCAGGATGCCTGTTGGATAGAATCTCTCATGGCATTGACCATAAAACACAAGGCCCTAGGTAGGTTCTCCCAAAGCTTAAAGGTGTTGTAAAGGTTTGTCTTTAATTTTCTAAATAGGTTCCTTTAAGCTATTGCATTGTTGGTTCACTTACCTTTTCCTTCGATTTCCTTTCTAAATGTTTTTTTTCTTTGTTTGAATTTCTCACTTCCTGTTTCTCCTCAGTAAGCTTTCCACCATCATCTGAGTGGTGGAAAGTCATTTAGAACAGCTTACTGAACACCTTACTGAGGAGGAACAGGAAGTGAGAAATTCAGACAAAGAAAAAAAAGAAAAAAAAACATTTAGAAGGGAAATTGAAGGAAAAGGTAAGTGAACCAACAATGCACTAGCTTAAAGTAACTTATTTAGAAAATAAACCTTTACAACCCCTTTAAGCTGGTCTGGAGGAAGGTCCTTGAGCCCTTGTTTTAACTGCTTAGGACCTGACACATACCAATGGCCGCCACGGCAGGTTGGGTCACTGAGCCCGCCAACACAAAAGAAGAAGATTTACGTAAAGCTTCTAATTTCTTTTCAGAAAAATCTTTAAACACCTGAGCATTGTCCACAGGACAAGACAGGTTTTCGTTTACGCAAGAAATGGCTGCATCTACCGCCGTTTGCTTCCATTTTTTAATACATTTTCCTCCATAGGATAAAGGACATCAAGTTTTCTAGGAGGAGAACATTTTTTATCTGGATGTTGCAAGTCGGTGAAAGATTTTCCAGTAAAGGATGAATCGGAAAGGAGCACGCAGCCTGTGGGGATTTTAAAGAACCCAGGGAGGAAACAGGAGATTCAGTTAACTCCACAGATGGCAACTTGAATGTGGAACGTACAGCTTCAGCATAACATTGCACCTGCATTTTTTTTAACCTGAGAAGCAGAAAAAGGTCCATCCGACTGCTCCTCATCCTTATCCTCTAAAGGCGCCACATCATCCTCATCAGACCTTTCTGAAGAGGGATCTAGAACAATGGAAGGGGATCCGCTTCACTTTTTAATGGATTTAGCGATTAATGTAGCTATTCTCCCTTCCAAATTGCCTAGAGCTGCTGATAAAGTGTCCTCAGTGACATATGCAGGATCCAGCACAACAGGAGAAGCTGCTATACCTGACAAAGGCAATGGCTCATCCTGTACAGGTGCTACTGATTCCTCAGGAGAGGATAAAACCTGGCTAGAACAGCTAGAGCCCCCTGTTTTAGGCGGAGTCTATTTTTTGTCTTAGTCCCTGAGCTGTTTCTCCGGGACAACATATTCCTAAGCCACAAGCGGAGGTAAAACGCATACACTAATGTGTTAGTTTAGCAATCTACAACAGTAAGCAACTATCACACAGTCTGATGCTGGGTAGGTGCCTTAAGTGACTGTAACCAACCACCTTAGAGAACTCACAGGATGCTGTGTCTCTTCCTATGGCGTCCATCAGGCATCTGTGGCTGATTTTAAATCCCGCCTCGCGCATGTGCAGTAGAGCGGCGTGCACGCCACCTTCAGTGTCATGGGGTAAATGCGCGCACGCCTATGGGGAATGAAACATGTGGGAAAAAGAGGCAACAGTGTGAGCTCTACGCTGACCTGCCTCAGAAGACATCCATCCCTGGAAGAGACCTCTCACACCTGCTTGCAGAGCCTGCAGCGGAGGAAATGCTGATGCACAAGCTTTACGTTCCTGACATGCGAGTGGAACTCTAAACTCTTACTCCCTCGAGTGGCGGTTTTCAGGCAAGACAGCCAAACTCAAAAAAAGGGGAAAATTCTTAAAGGAAAATTTTTTATTTGTTAAAATGCCCTGTGGTATCCTATAAAGTCATAATAGTTTAGTGATTTTTTTTTTAAAATAGTGAAAAGTGATTAAATTCCATGGTATCTCTTACCTGCATCTATCTGGTTTCGTTTCTGCTTTTTTCTTCCCGATTCTCAACGCTTGTTCGTGAGAGCAACGTCGCCGTCATGCTGGGAACTACATTTCCTAGTATCCTTTGCGCATCGCGCATGCGCAGTTAAAAAACCGGGACGTGCCCTCTGTGCATAGATTTGAATAGCCCGCCCACTATACCGTCCAAAGATGGATCACACAGGATGGGTGAAGTGTGGGGGCGGGCACAGTGAGAGAGGGGGCTGGAGGAGGCAGAACGCACCCACCCCCTTCCATTCAGCTGTAATAATGAAAGAGGGGAGGTTCAGTAAATCACACATCCTTGCAGTCTGGAACGTACAGAGCGTCCAGACGCAGACATGTAATATGCAGAGGAGATTTAGACAGTACCAATCTTGACTAGGGCTGCACGATTTTGGTCAAAATGAGAATCACGATTCTTTTGCATAGACAAAAGATCACGATTCTCTCACGATTCTCAAAAATGTAAATAAAAAAAAAAAAAAAACAAAAGAGACCAGTGATATGTCTATAATGTTAAAGATCATATAACTCCTATGAAAAAAAGCAGAATCAAACTTTGATTCAGATTTTTTCATAGGAGTTATATGGTCTTTAACATTATAGACATATCACTGGTCTCTTTTTTTATACATCAGAAGCAGTACTGCCAGCAACCATTGGGTGGCGCATGGATACACACAGTTGTACAGAACTGTGAGAAGGTTTAATACATCAGAAGCAGTACCGCTGGCAACCACTGGGTGGCGCATGGATACAAACTACTGTTGTGAGAGAAGCTCAGGCATCTATCCAGCGGCGCAGGCTGCTGACGTCGGTTTCGATATCGGCGGCATTTGCGTTCCACGCTGGTTACGTGGAACCAGCGGTGAACACAGAAAAATCGCGGGTCATCCCACGGGGAGATCGCGGGCGGGGAGAATCAAGATCGCGATTCTCTCCGCGATTAATCGTGCAGCTCTAATCTTACCCCCTGACGGCAGGTAGTGTTGTGCCCACCTTCAGGGATATGGGTTCCTACTTAAAGGAGACCTCTTCCCTGGGCCTTGTAAAAGACTCTGCCAGAATACTTTTGCGCATTTTTTTTAAGTTGCAAAAGTGCTGGATCCCAGAGCCCAGTCCATCAAAGAGGGACATTACAGGCACTGCCTCGCTCTTCTGTGAGGCTCGGGTACCATCCATTTGGCGTAATTTAACAAGCACTTTGGATGGACCCGACGTCGTAGCTCTTTTTACCCAGAAGTATTCCAACAGAGCTCCTTCCTAGCACATCCTTCTCGTGCCCTTCACCTTAGACACCGGCGAAAAAACTGAGGTACTTCCCTTATGGGAGGGGTGATATAGAGAGGAGCCCGTCTTCATTGGTTGTGCCAGTGTCCTATCACCTTTGGTGAACTATACAACCCACTATGTAATGACTCTGTGTCCTGTGGTGTATGATAAAGAAAAATGCACGTTTCTGCAGAAATAAAAAATGTGCATACATTATTTTTTCCCACAGGAGCCTGGAAAGCAAGGCTAGATAACAGGCGCAATGCCAGGCTCCTGCAGACTCAGTAGAGCTGTCTGCCCATACGAGCAGACAGTTACTGAAGAGCAGGAGGAACAATTAACTACGAGAGCGCTCACTGGTGCCCTCAGAGTTCATTGAAAACTGCAAGCTGTGTGCCAGGATGGTACATGGTAGTTGTAGTTCATTCACAGAACTCTGAATGAAAAAGACGTGGCTGTGTGGGCAGAGAAGGTGACAGCGGCTGTAGGGAGAAGAACCCCTGCCCGCTGTCAGGGGGGCCATCGTGGGGGTGGGAACTGCTGGAGCATATTACACTCTAAATATGGGTGTAACATGCTCCCAAAGGTGAACTTATCCTTTACAGCATGTACAATCATATGGGCAATGTTAATGTCCAAAAGCATAGGTGTAAACCAGAAAGACACACTAGCTGTGATAATTCAGTTTTCTATTTGTTTACTGTTGCCCTGTTCCAGTCAAACTGAGCTCACCTCATTAACCTGGAAATAGCTCCCATCATTTTCAATTCGGATCTTGGCTGCTGCTTTTCCAGGTTTCTTCTCAACTTTAACTGGTTTAATGCAATCCTATAGAGAAATACAAACAATGTTTTTTTGTTTTTTTTCGACAATTGACATTATGTTGTGTCTGCTGCTGAAGCATTTGAATATAGTGTTCAGATATATACACAAATACAATTATTTCCCAAAGTGAACGTGGATAACCAGTGACACTCAGATGTCTTTTGGACACATCTTGTTCAATAATTTATTTTATCTGTGTTCAGAAGTCAACTGAACATCAGTCACCCACCCAGGAGATCCTTAGTTGTTTTGGAGGGCAAACTTATATAACCTATCAATATGCACTTTACTTTTAGGTAGGGCTTTTTTTCTCAAACAATAGGTGTTGGAACTCAACCACGGCCCTGCAAAACTCCTCCCCCAAACCACATCAAATAGTGGGTGTGGTCAGATTTCACAAACAGTAGGAGGGTTTGAACTTCAGAGTGCAGAGCTGTCACTTGTAAAACTCGATTTCTGTATTTACAAGTGATTGTGGTGAGCAGACACCAAAGGGTCAGAGCCAGAGGTGGTGGAACACAGTTCCACCTAAAAAAAAAGCCCTGCTTTTAGGTCTATAAAATAAAGATTGTAAGTTAATGCAATGGGTGATGCATTGTGACTGGATGAGCTCCCTAGCCTTTACCGACACTAAATGGAGGGACACTTGGAGGTCTCAGTTCAATAAAAGAGGTTTGTCAGAATGGGCCAATTACAATGAAAATTATACTACAGACCTTCATTATTAGGGATGTCCAGATACCGATACTAGTATCGGTACCGATACCGAGCATTTCCCCGGGTACTTGTACTCATGAAATTCTCCGATGCTTCACCCGATACCTGGGCAGTCAGGGTGATCGGTGCGACAGGGGAGTTGCAAGCACTGATCTGCCCCCTTTTCAGCTGCTTTAGTTAAAGTTATACAGCGGTAATCGGTGCTTGTAACTCCCCCAAAAGCCGCACCAATCACCGCTGACTGTCCCTGTATCCTCCTCCGTGCTGCCCTCCCCATCCAAGTTTGTGTTCCCCTCTGTGCTGTGTGTCCCCCTCCGGGTCCTTGTCCCCCTCCTTGCTGCAGTCCATGCTCCGTGCTGTCCCCCTCTATGTCCTCCTCCACCACCCCGATCTGTCAGGATGGAGAGCGGAGGTAGAAGCCACTAGAATCCGGCTCCTACCTTTTCCCAATGAACAGAGTCAGCGATCACTGACTGTCCATTCACATAACTGAGCATCATAACCTGTGTTTACGATGCTTCAGTTTATGAATGGAGAGGAGCTTCTCTCCATTCATTTTAGCTGAGGCTGCAGAGAAAGGGACTGGGGAATCTGTGTCCTTAGTCCCTTTCTCTGTCTCAAAGTGGAAATGTCAAAAAGAAGAAGAAAGCACTAAAATAAAAATAAAATACTGCCACATGACATTAAAAAAAAATAAAAAAAGTTTCGGAATCGGCGAGTACTTGGAAAAAAAAAAAAAATATCGGTACTTGTACTCGGTCTCAAAAAAGTGATATCGGGACAACCCTAAAAATACAAATTAATATTTGTATCTTTCTGTTCCTTCATCTGCAGATCAAAGGGATGGAATTAGATCTGCAGATAATGTCACTTAAAGTGGTTGTAAAGGCTTCTCTGTGCACCATCTCCCTTAAAGCGGTAGTTCACCCCCCCCCCCCGACACATTTTACCATCGAGACAGGCATTGTAGCGCGAGCTACAGTATGCCTGTCCCGATTTTTTTAACCCCGTACTCACCTTGTAGTCGTCCATCGTAGATTCCGGCTCCCGCGGGGAATGGGCGTGCCTATGGAGAGGGAGGATGATTGACGGCCGGCCCTGGCACGTCACTCTCCCCGAAGACAGCCGGAGTAGGTCTCGGCTCTTCACGGCGCCTGCGCACAGGCTATGCGCACGCGTCGTGAAGACCGAGCCTATTTCGGCTATTTCCGGAGAAGCGTGACGCGCCAGAGCCGGCCGTCAATCATCCTCCGTCTCCATAGGCACGCCCATTCCCCGGAATCTTCGATGGACGACTACAAGGCGAGTACGGCGGTAAAAAATTTGTGACAGGCATACTGTAGCTCGCGCTACAATGCCTGATTTTAAGGTAAAATAAAAAAAATAAAAAAATTTCCCGTCGATAGGGTGAACCCCCGCTTTAACCCCCCTAATTACCTGAGCCACATCTCTATACAGCAACTTTTATTTTGTAAACCTTAAAAGCCTTTAAAGCAACCTGTTTTTATTAAAAAAAAAAAAAAATGTTCCTCTGTTTAACCCCTTAGTTCAATCAGCCCTAATTAACTCCTTAGTCTCATCTCCAACTATTATTTTACTGCAGATTTTTTTTGTTTTATATCAACTATTAATAGGACATGTAAATAGTAAATTGTAGATCTAAGAATAAATAAATGAGGAAGTGGACACCCAGGGCTGCTCCAAACCACAACATTTCTATTAAGAAGTAATAAAGTAGTGAAACAAATTAAGGCCATGAGATAAAGGCACAGTGAACACTGTAGTGTTCTTTCACTTGGTGGTCAGTGAAAAATGCCTTCTTACTATGCCAGAAAGTGAAAACATGCCCCCTTACATAGGTGGCCAGAGGTGAAGAGACTTCTTTGGTGGTTATGGTTAGTGAAAAGCACACTCTGATACAGGTGGTCAGTGGACAAGGGCCTTCTGGTACAGGTGGTCAGTGGACAAGGGCCTTCTGGTACAGGTGGGCAGGGAGGCCCCCCTTCTGATACAGGTGGGCAGGGAGGCCCCCCTTCTGGTACAGGTGGTCAGTAGACAAGGGCCTTCTGATACAGGTGGTCAGTGGACAAGGGCCTTCTGATACAGGTGGTCAGTGAGTGGACAAGGGCCTTCTGATACAGGTGGTCAGTGAGCAAGGTCCTCCTGATACAGGTGGTCAGTGAGTGGACAAGGGCCTTCTGATACAGGTGGTCAGTGAGCAAGGTCCTCCTGATACAGGTGGTCAGTGAGCAAGGTCCTCCTGATACAGGTGGTCAGTGAGTGGACAAGGGCCTTCTGATACAGGTGGTCAGTGAGCAAGGTCCTCCTGATACAGGTGGTCAGTGAGCAAGGTCCTCCTGATACAGGTGGTCAGTGAGCAAGGTCCTCCTGATACAGGTGGTCAGTGGACAAAGGGCCTTCTGATACAGGTGGGGCCTTTCTGATACAGGTGGTCAGTGAGCAAGGTCCTCCTGATACAGGTGGTCAGTGGACAAAGGGCCTTCTGATACAGGTGGTCAGTGGACAAAGGGCCTTCTGATACAGGTGGTCAGTGGACAAGGGCCTTCTGATACAGGTGGTCAGTGGACAAGGGCCTTCTGATACAGGTGGTCAGTAAGCAAGGTCCTCCTGATACAGGTGGTCAGTGGACAAAGGGCCTTCTGATACAGGTGGTCAGTGGACAAAGGGCCTTCTGATACAGGTGGTCAGTGGACAAAGGGCCTTCTGATACAGGTGGTCAGTGGACAAAGGGCCTTCTGATACAGGTGGTCAGTGGACAAGGGCCTTCTGATACAGGTGGTCCTTTCTGATACAGGTGGTCAGGGGGGCCCTTTCTGATACAGGTGGTCAGGGGGGCCCTTTCTGATACATGTGGTCAGGGGGGCCCTTTCTGATAAAGGTGGTCAGGGGGGCCCTTTCTGATACAGGTGGTCAGGGGGGCCCTTTCTGATACAGGTGGTCAGGGGGGCCCTTTCTGATACAGGTGGTCAGGGGGGCCCTTTCTGATACAGGTGGTCAGTGAGCAAGGGCCTTCTGATACAGGTGGACAATGGCCAAGGGCCTTCTTAGATTGACCAATGGGAAGAAAAGGTTCCCTCACAGATAACTGATGTCATTGTTATCAGTGGTTAGTTGTTGAAGATGCATTGCTCAAAGGAGCTCCTTGCCTTCCCCTGCGCTAGCACACGTCGATTCCTATAATGACACTGTAAATTGTATCAAGAAAATTCTAAGCTGTACAAAAAAAAAGGAAGACAATTCATCTAGGAACTACACATCCCTGACCACCCTTCCTGGTAGGTCCCCCAACCCTGCTACATGTCATGTGACATCCACGTGTCCTTCACTTCTCCGGCTCTCAGTAGTAGAGCACGGTATCATGAATGATGACATTGCTGTCCTTCCACACACTGACACACCTGGGATGGCCCGATATAATCGTCCAGGTCGGTCAGCTGCAGCACTCCACTGAAATGAGACGCCATGTCCTGTACGGAGCTCTCAGTGCTGAGCACGGTTCCTTGTCAGAGCCCTCCCCTTCCTACACGCCTGGTGGTCACATGACCGTGTGACGCCACCCGCAGCCCTTCTCCCACTGAGTCCTGAGTGGCCGGTGTTCTTTCATTGGGTTCGCTGCAGTCAGTGTCGGATCTCTGTGTTGTGTGTGTGCCGTTGTAGCCATGGTGCTGGACTTGGACTTATTCCGTGAGGACAAAGGAGGGAACCCGGAGCTCGTACGGGAGACACAGAGGAAGAGGTTTAAAGACCCGGGCTTGGTGGACTCTCTGCTCCGGTCAGACGCGGCATGGAGGAAATGTGAGTCCCTGAGCGAGCAGTGTGTAAGGCGGAGGGAGAGCCCAGGCCGGTGTATAGAAACTATATATGTGTATGTATACAGAGCGGAGAACATGTGCTGGCCTCACATCTGATGCAATCCTACTGCAAGTCAGCTATAGAGGAGGCGTGCTGACATCTAGGCCCCGCCCTCCCCGTGAACTATAGTGTACTCAGCACTCATCTGATACCTTATGTGTTCTGGGTGTGGGGGGAATGCGGGGACTATGCGTCACTCCATATACATGTGTATCATTTTTAGCAGCACTCGCACATAGTACTGATTTGTGAACATCAGATCCCTGATAGAATAATTCTGTCTAAAAAAAAAAAAAAAAAAGTGGATGGGCTGATGGATATTTGCACATAAAAATAGTTTCTTGTTATACGTATGTAAAATACTGACCAGCAATGCAGTTTTTTTTTTCCTGATCTATCCACAGCGCACTTGTGTGTACAAGCTAGTTTAAAAACAATGAGCTGCATTTAGATCAGTTAAAGTATAAGTGCACCCTAACCATGGTGGATCTGATTTAAATCAGAATTTTTAAAGGGGGTTGTAAAGGTAAACAATGTTTTCCCTGTTCATGTAAGAACTACATTTCCCAGTATGAATTGCGGCACGCCCAGTAATTCACACCTCCTTGAAGTCTCTAACACGTAGAGAGCCTCCTGCCGCACAGATGTAGTTCCCAGGAGGGGGTGAGCACGTTACTGACCACCGCAGTAAAGCCTCCCATCACGGTGGTGAGTAACAATCAGAGGGGGTGAGCATGTTACTGACCACCGCAGTTAAGCCTCCCTTCAGGGTGGTCAGTAAAATCGGACAAGCAGGAAGTGAACAGGTCAGAGAAGAAATAGAGCAACTTCTGAGCAAAAATGAACAATGAGGAACTGAAAAGAGGAATGTCTGCAGGTAAAGGTATTATGAAAACATTTTTTTTTTCCCTTTACAACCCCTTTAATGACAGGTTCTTAACCACTTCCATACAGGGCACTTACGCACCTTCCCGCCCAAGCCAATTTTTAGCTTTCAGCACTGTCGCACTTTGAATGGCAATTGCGCGGTCATGCTACACTGTACCCAAACAAAATTGGCGTCCTTTTTTCCCCATAAATAGAGCTTTATTTTGGTGGTATTTGATCACCTCTGCGATTTTTTTTTTTTTTTTTTGCGCAACAACTAAAAAAAAGACTGAAAATTTTGAAAAAAAATTACGTTTTTATTTTTTTCCTGTTAATTTTTTTGTAAATAAGTACGTTTTCTCTTTCAATTACGGGCATTGATGGGCACCGGTGAGATGGAACTGATGGACATCGATGAGGTAGTACTGACGGGCACAGATGAGGTGGCACTGATTGGAGGCGCTGGTATGCGGCACTGATGGGCACACATAGGCGGCACTGATGGGCACATAGGCGGCACTGGGCACTCATGGGCGGCACTTATGGGTGGCACAGATGGGCCCTGATAAGTGGGCGCTGGGCATGGATGGGCACTGTGGGGTGGCACTGATGGACACTGTGGGGTGGCACTGATGGACACTGTGGGGTGGCACTGATGGACACTGTGGGGCGGCACTGATATACCCATGTTGCCAATCAGTGCCCATTTGTGGGCACTGATTGGCATCTTTTTTTTTTTTTTAATTTTTTTTTTTTTTTTTTTTTGCCCTTCCCTGGTTGTCCAGGGTGGGCTTCCCTGGTGGTCCAGTGTGGTGATCCGAGGGGGGGGCTGCGCTGATAAACAATCAGCGCGAACCCCCCCTGTCAGGAGAGCCGCCGATCAGCTCTCCTCTACTCGCGTCTGTCAGACGCGAGTGAGGAAGAGCCATCGACGGCTCTTCCTGTTTACATCGTGATCAGCCGTGGTTGGACACGGCTGATCACGTGGTAAAGAGTCTCCGTGAGAGACTCTTTACCGAGATCGGTGTTGCGGGGTGTCAGACCTTACACCCTGCAACAACGATCGCCGCGATGCGCACCCCCGGGGGCGCGCAGCGGCTCAGAATCCTGAGAACGTCATATGACGTGCAGTCAGGATTCTACAACCACTTTGCCGACGTCAATCTGTCGTTGGCGGGCGGCAAGTGGTTAAAGTAGAATGAATTAGAATGACCTGAATTTGTTACTTGAATTAGGCGCAGGTAGTTTAGGAGAGAGCTGACACCAGAAAAGTGTAAAGGCTTTATTAAATTCTCCAGATTGTTCCTTGATGAATAAACTATTCTTGTTTTGCCTGTCTTGACCAATAAAGAGCACACCATGGCAGTGGCGTAACCAGAGTTATGGGCGCCCGGGGCAAAAAAAAAACTTAAACATTTTGGAGATTTTTTTTAAAACTTTTCTTATAGTTACTTATTTTTTTCCCTCCTTTTTATGTTTTTTTACACTTTATGTCATTGCTATTACATAGGGGGATAAAAATCCTCCTATATAATAGCACAGGTACACTGACAGGTCCTCTTTATGGAGACATTAGGGGTCTCTAGGACCCCTAATGTCACCTGAGGACCCCAAAAGAAGCTAATGAAGCACAGATCTGCTTCTTCTCTCTGGCTATAGCAGCCAGATGACTGACAGGTGAATGCAGATGTAATACACATCACTTCTACATTCACAGCCTGGAGGGAGATCAGCAAGGAGGAAGATGCTGGTCTCCCTCCCATCTTACCTCCTGACACCCTCCCGAGCCGGTCCTGGGCCGCAGATCCTGGGATTGAAGGTGAGGGGTCAGGAGGGAGGGCGGCGGCAGTACTGGAGGGGGGTAGGGGGGGCACACAGCCAGCACATATACACAATTGGCAGGCTATAGTGCCGCCGATCGTGTATATGTGAAAGTTCAACCGGTAATGGTACTGACCCCTGACACCTGCACTGACCTGACACCTGCACTGACCTGACACCTGCACTGACCTGACACCTGCACTGACCTGACACCTGCACTGACCTGACACCTGCACTGACCTGACACCTGCACTGACCTGACACCTGCACTGACCTGACACCTGCACTGACCTGACACCTGCACTGACCTGACACCTGCACTGACCTGACACCTGCACTGACCTGACACCTACACTGACCTGACCCCGACACTGACAGTAGAAGTCCTGCAATACTCGCACCCCCCTCCCCCCAGCTTGGTGAAAATCCATCCTCCTCCGAGTCCTCCTTACCTCTGTCTGACTCTGCTCTTCTCCAGAAACTGCTCCAGGACTCTCCTCAGGACGGACAGGACCCCAGAATTGCTTCGGACTGAGTCCCGACTCTCTTCCCCGCCGGCCGCCAGCGCCATCCACCCGCAGCCCGCTCCATGCTGCAACTCCCTCCTCATAGGCAGCACCGTACCGCAGAGCACCAGAGCGGAGGGGAAAACGGCGGCTCACACTTTCAGCGCCTGCCGTCTCCCGCCGCCATGTTCAGAGTTTCCCGGCGCTCTGTGATTGGGCGTATGGCGGTCATGTGCGGAGGCGGGACTTCCAGCCCCACTCCTCACATGACCCCCATATGCCCAATCACAGGGCGCTGGAGGACATTAAACAAACATGGTGCCGCTGGCCAGTCCGGACATCCGTGTCGGTGACACAGGGAATTAAAATTAGGAGGAGGCACGGAAAGTCGCCCCCCCTAAATGTCGCGCCCGTGGCCACAGCACCCCCTGCCCCCCCCTTGCTACGCCAGTGCACCATGGCAATTTGGAAATACGGAGCACACTATAGATAGCAGTAAAAATACATTTTTATATTCATTTTAAAAAGTAAAATATACACTTTTAATTCTGAGCAGTTTCTGTTGCCAGAAAGTCGTTTTTTTCAGAATCCAAACTGACTTTTCATGAAAATGAAAAGCCTGCTTTACTTGCATTCTCCCCCCCCCCCCCCCACCCCCACTTACCAAATACAAATGGTTTAAATAAGTGTTGAAAATACATCTTTCCAAAAAATACTTCCAACATTTCAGGAGGCGTAGGTGGTACCACTGTGCCTCCCAGGAGAGCTGGGTGTTCGAAATCCCAATGGGCTAAAGTGCATCCTTGTGGGATTTCGAGCACCAAGCTTTTTCATGAGGCACAATATTATCCCCTGTGTCGTATAAACGTAACAGAAAATGTGGCAGAGGTAAGTGATTTTTTTTTTTTTTAATACATTTTTAAAGGGGTTGTAAAGACAAAAATATTTTCCTCTTAAATTAAAGTCTGACAGTAGCTGATAAAGTAAAAAGTAATGTTTTGCATTATAACTAGTTTGATACCTGTTGAAACCGAGCTGTTTTATTCACCTCCGGCACTCCTGAATCATTATTTTCACTGACTTCCTGGTTTGCGGTGCGCATTCATTCTTGCTACATCACGGCCTAATGGGAACTACAGTTCCCATTAGGCTTAGCCTCCATGCCTGTGAGGGATAAGAGAGCATCTTCACGCAGGGCTGTAGTCATAGGGAGGGGGTGAGCACATTCTGCTTTCCACCATGCAAAACGGCTCAGATGCTGGTGGAAAGCAAGAAGAGGAGAGACAGGAAATGGCATTTTCAAACCTGGATTACTGTATTTTGGAGGTCAAAAGGAAAAACGAGGTAAGTGATATTTAAATGCTCTAGCTTACATTAATAAATTGATCTAATAAAAAACAAACCTTTAGTGTTCCTTTACGTTCTTTGTATTGAGGTGGGCGAAACGTGCCTGCAAGTTAAGCAGACCTATTTTTGGAAGATCTCCTTTAAAGAATAATCCTAAGGCCCCTTTCACACAGGTGGACCATTGACAGGGCCCACCTGTCAGTTTTTTTAGGCGGACCTGAATGGACACTCCATGTAGGTCTATGGAGCGGTGACAAGCCCGTGTGAAAGGGGCCTAACCAATGCCAAGAAGCGTGTGACCTTTCAAATTACAACTGTAATTTTTTTCAGTGCAAGTAAATATGTCATATAGTGCTTCCATTTTATTATCCTACAATTTGTATTCATAAGGCCCAATGCTATGTGCAACCCAGTGTGTTCCTGTGTGCTGTAACACAATCGATTTGTGGTCATACATAATTAAACAATTACCTCCCCAAAGAGGAGCTCTCATGGCTGGGATGCCCATCGTTTTCTAAGCAAACTTTGTTGTCCAGCCAATAGCCTTCCTGCAATCTGTCAGCCAGAAGTCTGCTGAGGTATGCAGGTACTGTGCATCCCTGCATTAGATGCAGCTAAAGTTATTAGGATTGGGAACCATTATCCAATGGTTTTTAGATTCCTTTAAACAGAATCTACATATAATGTGATCCGTCATCTAAATTAGTGTACGAAATAACGTTGGTTGCAACTGCACACTGAGATTAGTTTTTTTTTTTTTTTTTTTTACATTGAAGTTACTATATCCATGAGTGTGATGGAGCCTTGCACTCCAAAAATAGTACCTGCCTTGGAGTGGGCTGTTCTCACACATGCTTATATGACGAGGGAGAGTAAATGACGAAGGGGTAGAGTTATGAACGTTGTTTCTGATAGTTTTGTTTTCTTTCCATTGACCCCCGTGGGCTGTGGTGGCACAGGTTTGGCATCAGTCATGATTATAGGGTTTTAGTAGAACAGGCTTAGTAACAGTGGGCAGACATTTGTGTTGCAGACCATTGTAGGGCTCCAACTAACGATTATTTTCATAATCGATTAGTTGGGCGATTATTGTTTCGATTAATCGGATAAAAACAAACGTAATATACAACTTTTTCATTTTATTTAAAATAATAATGAAAATGATGGGGCACTATTCCTCCCGGCAACACCAATAATGGAGCAGCACTATTCCTCCCGGCAACACCAATGGGGCACTATTTCCACCCGCCCAGAAAAACCAATGATGCACTACCCCCCCCCCCCCCATCCTCCCAGGAAAACCAATGATGGGGCACTATCCCCCCCCCCCCATAAATACTTATGATTGGGCACTTGTTGACATTACAGAAATTAAAGTACACCGAGTATTGCAGGGGTTGACAAATTTGCTTGGAATCTAGGAGCCAGCTAAAAAAGTTAGGAGCCAGAAAACGCACCCCGTCCCGACGAGCTTGCGCGCAGAAGCGAACACATACGTGAGCAGCGCCCGCATATGTAAACGGTGTTCAAACCACACATGTGAGGTATCGCCGCGATTGGTAGAGTGAGAGCAATAACTCTAGCCCTAGACCTCCTCTGTAACTCAAAACATGCAACCTGTAGATTTTTAAACGTCGCCTATGGATATTTTAAAGGGTAAAAGTTTGTCGGCATTCCACGAGCGGACGCAATTTTGAAGCGTGACATGTTTGGTATGAATTTACTCGGCGTAACATTATCTTTCATAATATTAAAAAAAAATGGGGATAACTTTACTGTTGTCTTATTTTTTAATTAAAAAAAGTGTAATTTTTTTCTCAAAAAAGTGCGCTTGTAAGACCGTTTGGGGGTTCCAATTAGAGGGAAGAAGATGGCAGTGAAAATTGTGAAAAATGACATTGTTAAACTTGTAATGCTTAACTTGTAATACCAACGGCCACCACCAGATGGTGCCAGCTCACATCTGGTGGTAATAACTTGTAATACCAACGGCTCACCACCAGATGGCGCCCACCTTCCAAGCCAAGTCGCCAGGACACTATTTCTAGTCGACCTGGCGCCCGGGATTTGTCGATCCCTGGAGTATTGTATTGCATTGTAATAACCATAGCCACTACCTTATATTGCAGGTGCAGCACGGCGCTCACGGCTGCTTCTCGCCTCTCTCACGCCAGTCTCCATTCCTTCGAGGCAGCAGCGGGCGGGGCTGAGAATATTGGGGGGCTGACGTCAGCGAGGAGGATAGAGGGGGACGTGCCTGGTCACATGAGCGCTGCTGTATTCTAATGAGAATACAGCGACGGCGCCGGCTTGTACACAGGATTCTCACACTGGGAAGGAAGGTGCGTGCCGTTGGACCAACTAATCGATAATGAAAATCGTTGACAACGATTTTCATTATCGATTTTATCGATTAATCGTTTCAGCCCTAGACCATTGTGAAATACACATGATGAGACAAAAGCTTGCTTTCAAGATTCTGAAATACCAGGTCTTGCATTATCTATTGTCAACTTGCCCATGGTTCAGGATTATTACTTTGATAGTATGTTGTGCTATGTACTCATTTAACAAGGTATCCCTGTTATTTTTGTGTTTTACAGGCAGGTTCCAAACAGACAACCTGAACAAGCAGAAAAATCTCTGCAGCAAAACCATTGGGGAAAAAATGAAGGTAAAACAAATGCATCTCCTTACCACTGTTTTTTTTTGTCTTTGTGTAGGTGCTAAAAATGCTTTTGTCAGAGATGATCGGGGTGGGGACAGTTACAATCACTGAACCCCCCCAGTGTGGCTTTCAATAAAGCAATTGGCAGTTGGTTTTCCTCCTCTCCCTCCCGTGGCTTTCAGCTGCTTTATTGAAAGTCACACAGGGAGATCAGTGATTGTAACTGCCACCACCACCGCACCAATCACCCCCTGCTCCCCCTCTGTGCTCCCCAGGTCCTCCGTGTCCTCTCCTGGCGGTCCCCGTCCCAGATCTGTCAGGATGGAGAGCAAAGGAAGGAGCTGGTAAACGTGTCATTTACAGGCTCCTTCCTTTTCCGGTGATCACTGATTGTCTATTCACATAATTGAGCATTGTAAACTGTGTTTACAATGCTTCAGTTTATGAATAAACAGGAGTCTCTGTCCATTCATCTTCAGTGCATCTGAGGCTACTAAGAAAGGGACTGGGGAATCTGTGTCCTTAGTCTCTTTCCCTGTCTCACCAAAGCCCCCCCCCCCCCCCCAACAGGGCTGATTAAAATATATATATATATATATAAAAAAAAAACATAGTATTGTAAAAAATATTTAAAAGTAAAATTGTATAAAAAAAATCGGCATCGGCAAGTACGAGGGGGGGCGGCGAGTACTCTGTCTTAAAAAAGTGGTATCGGTGCAACCCTATTCAGTGGTGAAAGAGTTCTCTACCTCTATATATGTGTGGTGTGTTTTGTCACAGTATAAGATTATACTGTATAATGCATATGACATTCAGTACAGGATAATGACCATCATCAATCTTAAAGCGGAGTTCCACCCAAAATTGGAACTTCCGCTTAAACCACTCCTTGCCCCCTTACATGCCACATTTGGCATGTCATTTTTTTTTTTTTGGGAGTGGGGGCTTCAGTAGGAGTGGGACTTCCTGTCCCACTTCCTCCTTCCGCCCAGGGACCGATTAGGCTATACGTCATATCGCCTTTTGACGGCCCCTCCCTGTAGGCGATCACCTGGAACACGTGACGGGTCCCAGGCGATCGCCTGTCCACTCCGGTAGCACTGCTCGCGCATGCGCAGTGAGTGCCTGCGCCGTGAAGCCGAAAGCTGTCACGGCCGAGTGCCCACAGTTAGAATGGAGGCGCCAGCGAAGAAGGTGGGAGAGGAGCGGAGCGCGCTGGACAGTGGAGCAGGTAAGTGTATGTTTATTAAAAGCCAGCAGCTATGGTTATTGTAGCTGCTGACTTTTAATAAACATGAAAAAAGTCTGGAACTCCGCTTTAACGGAGCATGTCTTCAGAAGTCTATATTACTAGTTACAATTGGCGTGGTGTTCCCCCTCATGATTCATACCAAATACCAGCTCTGTGGGAGGGAGGGGTCTGCTGTTCACACTGGGGCGACTTCCTGTAAAATTGCCTCACTATGAACAGGGATCCGACTTGGAGGTGACTTCCATTGAAATCAATGGATACAAGTCACCTAGAAGTCGGATTGAAGTAGTACAGGAACCTTTTTTGAAGTCGGAGCGACTGCAGTAGTGTTCATTAAGACGGCTCCATTCACTTACATTGATTTCTTCATGCAGCGCGACTTGGGGCAACTTGAAGTCGGATCCAAAGTCAGACCTGTGTGAATGGGCTCTAAAAAACATCCAGCATGAATAAAAACAATATAAAAAAACTTCAAATTCCAAGAGTCCAAAATAATATTGTAGCAGTGCTTTAATCAAACAGTCTGACCAACTTCCATGTAATGTTCATACAGGGGCCAATAATGGTGCAGAGGAAAAAATCAGTGATTGGAAATGGGATCGATATTAACATCAATGATTCTCCTGCAGTGCCTTCTATATTGTGGATCACAATACAGAAGGCACTGCAGGAGAATTATTGCTGTTTATCTGAGAGGACCCCTGCATTAAGCAACTAATTTTGGTGGAGAGTGTAGTTTAACCGGTGGAAGACCAGGGTGATTCAATGCACATCTCATTTTCATTTGTGGCGAGTGCATCCCAAGAGATAACATTGCCAAAATTGAAGCATTATTCCACTGTACAATGCTTCCTTGTATAGAAAGAAAAAGGGTTGATCAAATAATAAATAAAATAAACCAGCTTAAATGTTATTTTCTTTATTGATGAGGAGCTATGTGTGTGTGTGCTGAATAAAAAAACGTATTTTTTTTTTTTGTATATTTTTGCCATTGCAGAAGAAAGAGCCTGTTGGTGACAGCGATGAACTCCCAGAAAATGCCCAGGATGTACACCAGTTAACTGCAGAAATTCTGAGTGTGAGTATGTTCTTCCAATGCTCCTGTAGTAACCATGTGCCATGTAGGGGATGGGTAGGGACATACAACGTTTCCCATACTTATAGTACAATCGTAAAGACCCGTACACACAATCGGGGGGGGGGGGGGGATTACGAACGGTCTGCCAATTTTCAGATCATTCGTACGGTGCTTTCGATAGCCGATTCAGTTTTTTCATCAGACAAAAGCTGGATGCGCAGACTATAATATTTTTGTCATATGTGAACCAAAAGTCTGATTTTCATACGAAAAAAATCCTAAGAGCAAGACTATGCATGCTCAGAAACGGAAGAATACATATAAAACTTTTCAACACATTACGTCATTTCTGAAGGAGAATTTTCGTATGGTGAGCAACCTCTTCACTTTCGACATGAGACTAGCATGCAACAAAAAATGGACGTCCGAAAATCTGAACGTGTGTATGAGGCTTAAAACAGCCCTCTCCTGTTGCATCATGATATTTATACAGCCTCCTCCAATTTAATTAAAAAAATATTTATCAAACCGTTAGAATTGTCCTTGTCGCACCTTGGCAGAATTTAACATCACCGTTTTTATGGGGGGTTCCAGCCAATCTGAGAAACCCATCTGTATGTTGCTGGTGGTATGACAGTCTAGGCTGCTTTTCAGCAGCAAGGTTTTTATTGCTTTTTTCTTTAATTATTTGTTTTATTTTACTGAAGTATGCATTTTTGTATTGCAGTGCATTTTTTTTATTTTTATTTCCTTGTTGGTTTAATCAGAGGGGCAGTAAATTGTTTTTTCATAACAGAGTAACACTTGCAAGCATTTTTTTAATTATTTTTACTTGGCTTTTTTTCAGTAGTTTACTTCCTGAAATGACCAGCTTTTTAGTTTTTGTTTACTTACCACTACTTTTTATTCAAGCCCAAACCGTGAATCGTATAATTTGGAATGGGAAACCTAATCCATTTATGGGAGGTGCACTAATTTTATTTAAATTTCATTTTATTGCAGCCATTTTGCTATGGGGTGTGTTCTATAAGAGCTCCACATTTTGATGGAAGGGACTGCACAAGGTACAATAAGTGAGCTGTCAGCACGGCAGCACTGTTTTTGGTCCTTACACATTATGTCACTGGTATTTGGCACAATTTGGGTAATGAGTAGGGACCAAAAGTAGCCCATGAATGATACTATTGTAATGACAGCAGTGTATTCACGGGACTTTATCTTGCAAAGGGCATAATAGAGGTAAGTTTAGTTAAACATTACATTTACCTTTTGTCAGCCTTTCCATTAAAACCTCTGTGTTAATGCTGTATCCAGAAACAGAAGGCCTAACATTGATATCCACTATATGACATTCTGTTTTTCTCCTATAGTGAATAAATACTAACTTGATAGATACAATACTTGTAAAAGCTATCAATATATTATCGCCTTAACTTGCATTAATGGGCTAGGGCTATGTTTTGCAAAGGCGTTTTTACTAATTTTAGATATTTCCTTTATTAGCTCCTTTTGTTGCTAAGGAGGAGTACATTGTAATCACTGTCACAGCGATTGCAAAAAGACAACCATTCATTGCCTAAACTAAGTTAAGAATTTGCTACAGAACCACTGGCTTCAGTAGCTACACATTGGGGTTGATTTACTAAAACTGGAGAGTGCAAAATCTGGTGCAGCCCTGCAGAAGAGAAACAAATCAGCTTATACAATTAAGATTTGACAAAAACCTGCAAGCTAATTGGTTTCTATGCAAAGCTGCACCAGATTTTGCACTCTAGTTTTAGTAAATTAAACCTTGTAGGGGAGATTTACTAAAACTGGAGCACTCAGAATCTGGTGCAGCTGTGTAATATAGCCAGCTTCTAGCTTCAGCTTATTCTGTTGGCAATACAACTTGGAAGCTGATTGGTTTCCATGAAGCGTTGCACTCTCATATTTTAGTAAATAACCCCCATTCTGTCCAATGCAGCTCCTGATAAACTTGGCACACCAATGATCTGTAGCCAGCTATTAAAGTGTTTGTGAACCCAAAAACTGAATTGACTTAACCACTCGTTTCAAAGGAGGTCTAGGGTTAGAATTATTGCTGGAACGATCGTGGCGATGCCTCGCATGGTTTGAACACCGTTTTCATATGTGGGCGCTACTCACGTATGCATTTGCTTCTGCGCGCAAGCTGGACAGGCGTGTTTAAAAAAAAATTTAATTATATTTTAATGTTTGTTTTATTTTTACGATGTTCTTTAAACAAAAAAAAAATGTCGCTTTTTTTCCTATTACAAGGAATGTAAACATCCCTTGTAATAGGGAAAAAAGCATGACAGGACCTCTTAAATATGAGATCGGGACTCAAAAAAAACTCAGATCTCACATTTACACTGAAATGCAATAAAAAAAATTAAATAAAAAAAATGTTGCTTTAAGAGCTATGGTCGGAAGTGAAGTTTTGACATTACTTCCGCCCTGCAATGGTTTGGAGATGGGTGGGGGGCCATCTTCCCCACACTCATCTCCATAACTAACAGGGAGAAGGACTAATTATTCATCGCCTGATAACTGGAGTGATTTTGAAATTATGGGTTTGCACCTACATTAATGTGTTTGGGGTCCAAGAAATAATTTTCACTTGTTGCTTTTACAATAGTTTTTTAATTTTTTTTTTTTTTTTTAATAATGTGAATCTTATCCAATACAGACATTATCAGTAACGCAGATTAAGAAACTTCGAGTCATGATAGATGAGAAAATTGCAGAAATCGACACGGAACGTTTGCGTTTAGAGACTGAAAGATTTGAAAGCCTTCGAGAAATAGGAAACCTGCTGCACCCATCTGTACCAATCAGTAATGATGAGGTATTAACTTCCATTTTCATTCTGTTCTCTGTTTTTAGTAATTTTAAGTTTTAAAAAGGACAAAATTGGGGATAATCTGTGTATTTACAGAGAATACTGAAATTCTGTTGTCTTAGTTGGCCTGTTTAAATGGTTTCTTTACAGTATAGCCCTTAATCCAGGGTGTGTGCCTATTTGTTTGGTGTATGCCTCTACATGCAAATAGGAAAATAATTTCAGGTTTTGGTCTGAGTTCTCAGGTGGCCAGTCCATTTGATCAAGCTGTTAGTAGACAGCACAGATCACAGGTAAAATGCATGGAGCCAATGACGGCAATCTCAAATGTTGCATACATTTCACAGTCCCCCTTTTTCCCCACAATGGAGGAAGGAGTATTGAAGGAAGGGAGATTCAAGTTGGGGGTTTTAATTAATTTGATTATTAGATCTTCTTCCTTCCTTTTTTTTTTTTTTTTTTTACAACTCGCCCCCCCCCCCTTCTTTAGTTTAAGCTGAACATCTGTAGTATGATCTGTACATTTAACACATTCACTTCCCTTACCCTCCACATTGACCCCTTCATTTCCATCTTTCCATTGTATGACCTGTGCATTAACACCTTTAAAAAAGATAGTGGCAAAACATTAGGTCAACTTTGGTTTAGGTATGTTCCAAAAAAGTCATTTTTGGGATGTTTATACTGTCCTTGTATTTTTTGATATACAGTAAAACTCTTGCTTGCAAGCATAATTGGTTCCGGAAGCATGCTTGTAATCCAAAATGCTCTTATATGCAAGCAAATGTCCCCATAAGAAATCATGAAAACTGCTCATGATTTGTTCCACAGCAATTTATTCATAAGTTCTTCAGTTTATCGTCCATATAAAAAGATTATATCAATGTGATGTGTAACGATAAAATGTCCATCCACAAGGGGATTAGAAGCAAAATCCAGCAGGAGCCACAGAGTATAAAAGAGAAGAGAGGCACCTCTAAGTGTAGCAATATGGTTATATTTAATGAAGTTACAATATTTAGCAACTCGCATGGTTGATAATTTAAAATGGCGATCTCTGAAAGTGAGGCTTGAAGCGCTCGTGGATGAAATAACGCCGATGGCGGAGAGGGGGATGGTCTATGGGCAGCTTTACCCTGGATGCCTGCATACTTGGATGTGCCTGTTTTTAATCATCAACCATGTGAGTTGCTAAGTGTTGTACCTTCATTAAATGTAACCATATTGCTACACTTGGAGGAGCCTCTCTTCTCTTTTATACTCGGTTGTGACGCTACTTGTATATCAAGTCATCGCTCATTTATCAAGTCAAAATTTATAAAAAAAAAAAAAAATGGCTTGTCTTGCAAAACACTCTCGGGCCAAGTTACTCTCAATCCAAGGTTTTACGGTAGTCTATAACAAAGTAAACATGTTTTTTTATTTTAAGATATTTTTTTTTTTTTTTTTTTTTATAAACCTTTTCTGCTTCTTGGCTTATGATGTACAACAAAACTCTTTTTTGGATTTCTGACATGTCTAGGACAATGACAACAAAGTGGAGCGCACATTTGGAGACTGTGGAAGTAAAAAGAAGTACTCTCATGTGGATCTTGTAGTTATGGTAGATGGCTTTGAAGGAGATAAAGGTGCCGTAGTTGCTGGCAGCAGAGGCTATTTCCTTAAGGTGGGTACCGTGTGGACAGCAAAAAGGGTCATTTGGGAAACTCTTATTTGTGAACATGTAACAAGCTGAATAACCCAATACTTTTGGATTCACTATAGTGATTTTTCAGACCTTCTAGGATAATTTGGGTCATTTTCAATGTAAATTTGTTTGTGAAATCAACTGCTATTGCTGACTGAGGAAATTCAACTCTGCCACTGATTTACAGCTTGCATGTTTAGGGTTTGTGATTCGAAAGTACTACATTTTGCACAACCAGGCCATTGATAGCATATCATAAGTCTTTTATGATCGATGTACTGAAATGTTCTGCAAATGTGCTTACATTTATTAGCTATGACTTGAAGAAAAAAAGGTACACTTCAATCAAAATTGAAATGTAAGCCTTGTAATGCATACAGGGTTTACCTGGTACCTGCCTAGGCTTTCTGCTTTTGATCTATGCATAGCTCTAGTGCAGAAGCCCCCCCCCCCCCCCCCACTGATTTAAATGACCACGTGATATAAAAAAATGTCTGGTCAAATGTGACCATGCACATGCCATCTAGGCACGCACTCTTTAGGCCCCTTTCACACCCGCGGACCGTATGTCCGCTTTTTCATCCATCCATGTGCGGATGAAAAGGGGACATACATTGGTCCCTATGAGATCGCGGATGAACATCTGCTGACACCCGATCACGCCCGCCTCCAATTCTGCAGACGGAGGAAGACCCTATTTTCCCTTCCGTCATCAGATCGGATGATCTGTGTTCATCCGATCCCCCCCATAGGGGAGAGCGGAGAAAAGTGTGCGGGGACCGACCTGTCATCCACCGGCTCAGCGGGGATCAACGGAGCGATCCCCGCTGAGCAAACAGAGGTTCACGGGGCGGATCATTACTGATCCGCCCCATGTGAAGGGGCCCTTAGTGTGATGCTGTTATTCAGCAAGGCGATGCATGGGACAGATGCAGATTAAGTGACCGTTTATTGCTACAGGAATGCAATTAAAATTCTGTATGTCCTTGTTCGTTTTGTGTGTGCATGTGTAAAATATATATATATATATATATATATATATATATATATATATATATATATATATATATATACACAGCCCTCAAAAAATCCACTCGCCTGCTTGCATTTTGAGAGCTGGCTGCCTGGGGGCGGGGGGGGCGAGCACCGCCAGCAGCCTGGGTTTGTTGGCACGATCATAGGGGAAGGGAGAGAAGATCCGCCGTTGCCATCTGGTTGATCAGCGCGTGGGGAACATAAAAGCTTTCATTTCAATAGCTGTGTGTTCCCCGCCGCGTACTGTCATATACAGCCCCTCCCCCTTGTCCGGGCACTTTGATAGACAGATTACTTGTCCCAGGATTGGACGGGTGATCTGTCTATCAAAATGCCCGGCTAAGGGGGATGGGCTGTATATGACGGTCTGATCAACCAGACAGCAGTGGCTCTCCTCTCCTCTCTCTTCCACTACACATTGGGGACACAGAGCTTTATTGCAATATATTATTGCCAAAAGTATTGGGTTGCCTGCCTTTACACGCACATGAACTATAGTGGCATCCCAGTCTTAGTCCATAGGGTTCAATATTGAGTTTGCACACCCTTTGCAGCTATATCCTTACCTGTTAAATGTCTCCCCTCTGTCTTATTGAATTGAATTGAATTTTTTGAATTGCATTACTGAAATTAACTTCCCCCTATATTATAATATATTTTATTTATTTTTATCAGTATGAATTATAATAAAGTGGAAGCTTTAGGAGTGTTAAATTGGACCCAAACTGGACCCTAAAATAATTTTTTTTGGGCACCTTTTACCACCTGTTATGGTCCTACACTTGTATTCAGGGATACTGGACCCAAGTGGTCAAATTTTTACATGACCACATGGGCTCTCCTTTTTGACTCTATGCCCTAAAAAATTTCTCCTAGGCCTTCTCTCCACCTCAGAGGAAGACAAACCTCTGCATATTTTCCTACAGGAGTCTCTTTATGGCCAGAATGCAAATTTCAAGGGTCTGGCTTAGGAAGTCATCCCTGACTGTCCAGCAATGGATCAATGCTAGCTTACCCTACAAAAAAGTTCTTTATATCCATAGAGGTTGTCCAAACAAGTATCACAAGACCTGGGACCGGTGGCTGGAAAATGTTTCTCATGTGTGGAAACTATGCCACTTTGCTAATTTATCCCACGTGTCACATGCAACACACCCTGCTTTCACACTGATCCGTTTTTCTTCCACTGCATTAAAAACAAAGCGTAAGAAAAACGTATGACCTATGGAACTCTTCACACTGCTGGTCTGCTGCTTTTAGTATAATCCTGCTTGCTGCATTTTTGATGCGGTAAAAACATGCACCTCCCCATTGAAATGCAAAGAAAACACGGATGTGGATTTTGACAGACATGGTAAAAACACATATGTGTGTTTTTGCTTTGAATCGGTGTGAAAGCGCCCTAAGATTTATTATAGATGTCTGCTTCCACACAGAAAAAACGTGTATGCTAAGTCAATAAAAGGGATAAAACCGGCTTCCTTTTTTTCTTTTTTTTTCACACTTTTTTTTTTTGTTTATCGTAATATCATCTTGTTATGCATCTTTACCGCCGACTCTTTCTGCCTTTTTATAGGGTCCACTTGTATTTTTGGAGCAAGCACTTATCCAGTTTGCACTTCAGACTCTAGCAGGGAAAGGTTATACTCCCATATACACACCATTTTTCATGAGGAAAGAAGTAATGCAGGAAGTAGCTCAACTAAGCCAGTTTGATGATGAGTTGTATAAGGTATGCTATGAACAAACCTCAATGTTTTTTTTATTCCTATGCGTACAGAAACGTGTGTGTGTGTGTGTGATTTTATGTATATATATATATATATATATATATATATATATATATATATATATATATATATATATATATATATATATATATATATATATAAATTTTTTTTTTTTTTTTTTGGAAAGAATCCAGGCCTTTTTTAAAGCCATCTACTGAGCTGGCCAGAACCACCTTTTGAGGGAGTCTATTACACATTTTCACAGCTCTTACTGTGAAGAAACCTTTCCGTATTTGGAGATTAAATCTCTTTTCCTCCAGATGTAAAGTGTGCCCCTCTGTGATGACCTTAAAGTGAATAACTCAACACTAAGTTAACTATATGGACCACTCACTTATGTATTTATAAATGTTGATCACATTCCCCCCTTAATCTCCTCCTCTTCTCAAGGGAGAATAAAATCAGTTCCTCTAATCTTTCCTCATCGCTGAGATCCTCCATGCCTCTTATCAGTTCAGTTGCCCTTCTCTGAACTTTCTCCAGTTCCCCAATTTATTTTCTTTATCGTACACCACCGGACACAGAACCAGTCATTACATAATGGATTAAGGGTCACCAGCCGTGATTGGACACTGGCACAACCAATTAAAGACCGTTCCCCTCCATATAACCCCTCCCATCAGGGAAGTACCTCCAGTTTTTTTTCGCCAGTGTCTAAGGTGTTGGACGCGATTTTTTTTTTTAGGATGTGCTAAGGAAGCTCTGCCAAAGAAACCCTTGGGGGGTAAAAGAGCTACACTTTTGGGGTCCATCCAAGATGCCTAAATTGTTACGCCAAAACTTTATAGTATCCGGACCTCGCGGACGAGGTGTCGCCTGTAATGTCTCTCTTCAGAGGACTGGGCTCTAGGGTCCAGCACTTTCGCTATTATACACAAAAAGTCCTGGCAGAGTCTTTTACAAGGCCCAGGGAAGAGGCAGTGTCCGTTCCTTCATACAGCACACTCCTTCTGCTCTCAGACAGGTATCGGGGGGATCTTCCTCACATTTGATTACCGCCATTACCCCCTAGGTTGTGCGCGCTTTATGCTATTAGCAATGGGAGAGGGGGGGCGGGGCTGTAAGCGGGCGCACGCATGAGGTTCAGATGGCAAACACAGACAGGAAGTAATAAAAAGAGCCTCCTAAGCCTGGAGCTTTCCTTGAAGGGACACAGCAGCGTAAGGGCACGTAAGGTCTCCATGTGGTTGGCTGAGCACTCCCAAGATAAGACACCTACTCTAGCATGAAACTGTGTTATTAGTTGCATACTTATATGTAGATTGCTAAACTAGCACAGTAGTATATGCATTTGTTGGTACCTTGGATTTGCTTGGCAATATGTCTTCCCAAAGAAGAAGTTCTGGTACTAAAAACAAAAAAGCATCGCCGCCTAAGACGGGGGGGGGGGCCCTAGCCGTGCCTCCTCGATACCTTCCTCTCCTGTGAGATCTGATGCACCTGTACAGGATGAGCCATTACCTCTATCTGGAGTAACAGACTCTCCTGTGGTGCCTGTGCCTGCATATGTCATGGAGGACTCTCTGGCGACAGCCCTGGACAACTTAGAAAGGAGAATCGCTGCGCTGATTGAAAAGTCCTCAGGGACAAAAAGCGAAGCAGATCTCCATCTGTTTTAGATCTTCTTGCAGAAAGATCTTAGGAGAATGAGGCCCCATCGGAGGATGAGGACTCCGAGGGGTCAATAATATCAGAAGAACCTTTTTCTGCTTCCCAGGTTCTGAAGTTACAGGTGCAATGTTATGCTGAAGCGGTTCGCTCTACATTCAGATTACCCTTTTCTGAATTAACTGAATCACCTGTCTCCTCTCTGGGTTCTTTAAAATCCCCACAGGCTGCTTGTGCCTTTCCGATTCATCCTTTATTGGAGAATCTGATTTACGCAGACTGGAAACACCCAGATAAGCGTTTTTTTCCTCCTAAAAAAGTCTGAAGTTCTTTATTCTATGGAGAAGAAGTTTACCAAGAAATGGAGTCTGCCTTCTGTGGATGCAGCTATCTCTTGTGTAAATAAAAGCCTTACTTGTCCAGTGGACAATGCCCAGGTATTTAAAGATCCTTCTGAGAAGAAATTGGAATCTTTATTAAGGTCTTTCTCCTGGGAGGCGCAGTAATCCAACCTGCTGTGGGGGCGGAACGGACCAAGGTTTTTCTCTGCAAGTCCGTTTTATTTGACTGAACAATAAAAGAGGATTGCTCAGAGCTGGATTAACTCTGTGTGGCAATACAGTGCACAGATGATAGGAAATCTTATACCCTACATTGTGACATAAAAAAAACATATTTTTTTCGGGTTTACATCCACTTTAACCCATTATGTAATGACTGGCTCTGTGTTCTGTAGTGTACGCCAAGAAAGGGATTTTACAGGTAAGCTGTTCTAAAAAAAAACAGGATTTTTATAACAGGTGCCCAAAACTGAACTGCATTTTTTCAGATGGGGTCTTGCTAATGATTTGTACAGGTGCAAAATGATCTCCATACACAAGCACAATATATGCTGTATAGTGCTATTTTGTACTGCTTGTGGCACTACAGATACTATAGTAATCATTCACTCGTACATATCACAATCTGATAATTTGCAATTATCTTTTAAATTCTGGTAAAGATCTGCATCAGGTGGGGGGTGGGGTTGCCAAAAAGCACTCAAATTAGCATTGTTTAGAATAATAATATAAAGATTTGTGTGTGTGTGTGTGTGTGTGTGTGTGTGTGTGTTTATAATATAGGCAAAGTTAGGCAGTCTCACTCTTGCTGATCAAATTTATTTTTAAGATTTACAGAATTCAATTATAGTCCTTTTTAATCATGTCGGCTCAAAAAGATTTATCCCCTTTGATGACCAGGCCATTTTTTTGCAATACGGCACTGCCTTACTTTAACTGACAATTGTGCGGTCGTGCGACACTGTACCCTAATAAAAAAATTGTTGTCCTCCCTCGAACACACAAATAGAGCTTTCCCCAGTCGTCTTCCAGGACAACCCTTGAGAGATGGAGTCCCTCCCATCGACACAGGAAACACATTGCCAACAGTTCAAAAGGCGGTCCCTCAGGTCCCTGGTCAGTCATTGTGTTTCCTCCGTCGGAGGAACATGTTGCCAGATGAACAATACTATAGGGCTTTATCTCTCAGGGGCTGCCTGCAGGGAAAGAGAGGCTGTATAGAGGCCTGGGTCCCACCTATCTCCTTCTAGGAAGTCTCACCTTCTTTGGTGCTGGGCTCGGGTCCCGTCCAGCAACATCGGAGCAGACCCGGTCTTTCTCCTCCTCCCGGTGCCGATGTGAGCCAGTGGGCAGAATGGCGTGGTTCCCCCATTAGCCAGCTCTTCACCGCGGTGGGGGTCGGAGACGCCGACGCGTCATTTCCGGCGGAATCGCGTCATCACTGTGCGCCGAGACTTCCGTTTCAGAGTCTCCCGACGGCGCGTGAGGGAGAGAAAAAGCCCGCGCTAGGCCTACAATCCCTGACCAGCGTCCAGCAATACCGGACTAGCGGTGGGATATGGAGGAAGGGGCCACCATGGAGGCTAATCCCCAGGATACTCCAGAGGACGTAGGCACCAGCTTAACCCAGGTAGGCTGCTGGGCATGCCCTGTACTGGGTTGTTTGTAGGCTAGGTGTGGTGGCTGGGTATAGTTGCTCCATGGGAAGTCACTGTCCCGGGGAAACGATAGCAGTGGTGGCAGCACGGGTGTCCCTTAAAGGGGAAAGGAGTTGATTTTAAAATATCCATTTCAGGCTAAGGAGGCTTCAAGGGAGGAAAAGTCAGGCCGCAGGAAGTGCCCCAATTGTGGAAGCAAACTATCCTCAGGCTATGACAAGACCTTATGCAGGCAATGTATTGCAAGATTGTTGAAATCTGAGACAGACTCCCCCTTGGCCAAGTACCTGGGCTCATTTAAGGAAGAGATGGCATCAACTTTTAAATCCCTTAGGGATTTAATTTCAAGTGTCAACGTGTCTGTTTCCTCCAGTGGTGCAGCTACAGTTTCCCCTTCACCAAGCCCCACAATACCTAGCTCCGGGGAGCCCCATAGAGAAAGGGAGCATAGCCCCGGGTTAGTTAGGCCTGAATCTTCTGACTCTGATTCAGAACAGGAGGAAGATCAGGTCGCAGCTAACAGGATCACAAAGTATAAATTATCTATCGAGGAGGTAGATGAATTATTGAGTGCTATCTATGATACACTGGAGATTGAACAGGAAGAAACTCAATTATCCAGGCATGACAAAATGTATGCTGCCCTGGGTAAAAAGAAGACCAGAGCGTTCCCTATTCATAGTGTGCTCTCTGATCTAGTGCGCAAAGAATGGGCTGAGCCGCATAAAAAAAGCTTTCTTCCCAAACTCTCTCAAAAGAAGGTTTCCCTTTGACGAGAACCCAGAGGCAGTCTGAAACAAAAATCCAAAACTCGTTCCCCTAAGGAATCTGAAAAAACAGGGAAAGAATTCAAGCCCAAAAAACATTGGACAGGGCAAAAAGGCAGAGGGAGAGGGGGCATACTTTTTAATCGCCCCGGTCAAGAGCCCAAGCCCCAGTGACGTCAGGGTCCCTGTGGGAGGAAGATTAAAGAACTTTCTTCCTCAGTGAGAAAAGACAACCTCGAACGAATTTGTTCTAAACATAATCAAAAGAGGTTAAACACTGGAATTCCACAGCGAACCACCATCCAAGTTTCTGGTGACAAAATTACCAAGTCACTCAGAAAAAGCCAAGGCTTTACCCTTTTTAATAGGAGACATGGTGGATCAAGAATTGACACCAGTGCCTAATTACGAACAGGAGGAGGGTTTTTACTTGCACATTTTTGTAGTAAAAAAGCCCTGAGGGAAGATTAGACTGATTATGAACCTCCGACCCCTAAATCTCTCCATCCGTTAGAAGAGATTTCGGATGGAGTCAATTTATTCGATAAGAAATCTTCTTCAAAAATAAGTATTTATGGCGACCCTGAACTTAAGGGACGCCTATCTACATATCCCTATAAGAAAGGAATGTCAGAAATTCCTTCGCATGGCCATTCAGATAGATTGAAAGATCTATCACTTTCAGTGCAGAGCTCTGCCCTTCGGCCTGTCGTCATCTCCAAGGATTTTTTCAAAAGTTCTTGGGGAAGCACTAGTTCCCTTAAGGCTTCAGTCAGTCTCAATCATACCATCCCTGGACAATTTACTTCTCACAGCCCATTCAGAGAAGCAACTCTGCCAAGATGTAGAATTGACGCAACACAACCTGAGATGCTTGGGGTGGATTGTCAGTCTAGAAAAATCCAAAACAACTGCAACACAGAACATTCAGTACTTGGGTTACAAAATACTATCTGTGGAACAAAAGATAGTTTTGCCGGAAGAGAAGATATCCAACCTACATCAGAGGATGTTCTTTCTTCAAACCAGTCACTATTGCACGGTAAGTGAGGTCATGTCAGCAGTGCGTCTGATGATGGCAGCCATCCCAGCTGTGCAGTGGGCCAGGTTCAACCAGAGAGATCTATAGCATTTCCTGTTGGAACAGATGAAGGACAAAGATCTAGAAGAATCTGTATCGATCCCCACCAAGGTGAAATGTTCGCTCTGGTGGTGGAAGGACAAAGAGAACCTAAACAAAGGGGATCTCTAGGTCCTTCCTATCACATCCACTCTGACCACAGATGTGAGCAGTTGGTGTTGGGGAGCCCATCTCAACGCTTTCTGGGCACAAGGCAGATGGACACCAGAAGAGTTAACAGCAATCCTAAGAGCTCTACTAGCATTTCAGGACAAGCTACAAGGTCACCACCTTCAAGTTCGATCAGACAACATGACGGCAGTAGCCTATGTAAACAAGCAGGGAGGTACCAGAAGTCCTCATTTATTGTTGGAGGCAAAACAGATGTTTCAATGGGCAGAAGTTTATCTAAAGTCCGTTTCCGCGATACACTTGAGAGGCAAACAGAACAACACTGCAGACTTCTTGAGTCGACAACTAGTTTCAAATCAAGAATGGTCGCTACATATGGAAGTCTGAGAGAGGAGACTTCAAGGAGAATACAAAAGTTCCCAATTTTTGCTCTCTATGCCCAGGAGAGATCATCCCTGGAATCTGGAGGCATTCCAGATACCATGGATTTTCAGTCTAGCCTATGCGTTTCCACCGCTTCACCTCATTCCGAGGGTATTGGCCAAGTTTCTGGCAGAGGAAACATGTGCATTACTGGTGGCACCTGTTTGGCCCAAGAGACCTTGGTTCACAACATTACTGAAATTAACAGATCAACCACCTTTTGAGGCTCCCATACACACAGGACCTCCTGTCACACGGACCCCTCCTGCATCCTCGAGTACCCATGCTAAAACTCTCAGCATGGTTACTGAGGAAGAGATCTTGAAGGACAAAGGGTTATCCGAGAAGGTGATTCAAACCCTACTTCAGAGTCGAAAACCGGTCACTCGAGCTATCTACAGTAAAATTTGTAAAAAATGTAATTCCTGGTTGGCGGATCAAGAAAACCCTAAAAGAGATGCAACAAATATCTTGCAGTTTCTACAAGACGGGGTAGACAAGGGGGTTAACCCCAAGTACTATTAAGGTACAAATATCAGTGCCAAGTGTATACTTAGAAAGATGCTTGCAGGAAGACCCTCTTATTTCCGGGTTCTGTAAAGCAATCGCTAGACAGAAACCAACTAAGGTCAAAGTAAATCCAACTTGGGACCTGTCATTCGTCCTCAAAGCCTTCTTGAACTCCATTTGAACCTATCTCAGAGGCCTCTTTAAGACTACTTACTTTCAAAACAGTACTCCTTGTGGCAATCACTTCAGCCCGCAGGGTCAGTGAAATACAAGCTCTCTCAATTAGAGAGCCTTTCCTTCAAATCCTTGAAGACCGAGTCATCTTAAAAACAGATCCTGGGTTCTTGCCGAAGGTAGCATCCAAATTCCATAGGTCCCAAGACATTATTCTCCCTTCCTTTTGCCAGAACGCCTCTAATGAAAAATAAAGGCAGTTTCATCTATTAGATGTGAGAAGGTGTATTCTAGAATACTTAGATGCAACCAAATCTTTTAGACTGGCAGATTCTTTGTTTGTACTTTTTTTCTGGACAGCGTAAGGGACAAAAAGCTTCCAAAGTCACTTTAGCTAGGTGGATCAGGCTAGCTATAGCGGAAAGTTATAAAATACTAAATAAAGATCCTCCTGTGGGTGTTTAAAGCCCACTCCACAAGGGCACTTTTGGCATCCTGGGCAGAAAAAGCTGGTGCCACCCCGGAGCAAATATGTAAAGCAGCCACGTGGTCAAGCTTCTCCACTTTTTACAAGGCATTATAGACTGGATTTAATGTCCAGCCAGGATCAGGCTTTTGGGAGGAAAGTCCTCCAAGTTGTGGTCCCACCCTAATCTGGTGAGTACTTGGGGATCCTCTCAAGGGCTGTCCTGGAAGATGACTGGGGAAAACTGGAGTTAGTACTTACCGGTAACTCCTTTTCCGGTAGTCTTCCAGGACAGCACAATCCCACCCTTTAAGTTATGTTGATGCATTAACATGTTTAACTATTGTGGTTATATTTTTCAGTTCCATCCTTCGGTTCTTGGTAAATGACTGACCAGGGACCTGAGGGACCGCCTTTTGAACTGTTGGCAATGTGTTTCCTGTGTCGATGGGAGGGACTCCATCTCTCAAGGGCTGTCCTGGAAGACTACCGGAAAAGGAGTTACCGGTGAGTACTAACTCCTGTTTTCTTTTAGTGGTATTTGATAACCTCTGTCGTTTTTAATCAAAATCTAATTTCTTCATCAATTTAGGCCAATATGTATTCTACTACATATTTTTGGTTAAAAAAATCTCAATAAGCATGTATATAGATTGGTGCAGATCGCCAGTGTCCTGTGTAATTGGCGGGTGCCGGCAGACATCTCAGCGCTGTGGAGCTCATAAATCTCAAAATCATAAAGACATTTCAATAGTTTCAGAAATTTCTATAAAAAAAAAACAGTGATTTCAAAATATTAGCTGGCACTTAAAATGCAAAGAAATGTATACACAAACATTAGTAAAATGTCCACAGGCACTTCAATAAGTACCTCTGAATACTAAAGCAGTGCTACTGTTATTACTTAATTATGACTAACTTTCATATGATAATGGCATATGTGAAAAGTGAATGACAGATGGAGATAAGAGTCCAGAAAGAGACAGGTGGTGATCCGAATGCGATATTGTAGATGTGCACCTCATACCAAAATCCTCAATCCAAGTACCTATGGGAGATGCTGTAAAACTCTGACACCCTCCATGATGTGGATGACAGTTACCTGAAACATATTAAGGCTTGATATGTGTTTCTCATAACCTATTGTTTTGATTTTTCTCTGTTTTGATTTTTTTAGGTGATTGGAAAGGGTAGTGAAAAATCTGATGATAATTCCATTGATGAAAAGTACCTGATCGCAACATCGGAACAACCAATTGCTGCTTTACATCGTGATGAATGGTTAAAGCCTGAAGACTTACCCATCCGTTATGCAGGCTTATCGACTTGTTTCCGTCAGGAAGTTGGCTCCCATGGAAGAGATACGCGTGGGATCTTTAGAGTGCATCAGTTTGAAAAGGTATAAAAATGTTAGTGCAACATTGTAATAAAGTATATATTTTCTAGAGTTGATTGCAGAGTTCTCTGAATATATAAAAACACAAGGTTTCATAACAATTTGTCTTATACAGTGGGTATAAAAAGTCTACACACCCATGTTAAAATGTCAATTTTCTGTGATGTAAAAAAATGAGACAAAAATAAATTCAGAACTTTTTCCACCTTTTTAATGTGGCCTATAAACTGCACAACTCAGTTGAAAAACAAACTGAAATCTTTGGGCGGGGGGGGGGGGGGGCAAAAGTAAAAAAACTAAAATATGGCTTCATAAGTGTGCACACCCTCTTTTATAATTGGGGATGTAGCTGTGTTTAAAATTAAGCAATCACATCCAAACTCATGTTAAATAGGAGTCAGTACACACCTGCCACCATTTAAAGTGCCTCTGATTAACCCAAAATAAAGTTTAGCTGTCTTAGTAGGTCTTTCCTGACATTTTCTTAGTCACATCCTACAGCAAATGCCATGGTCCGCAGAGAGCTTCCAAAGCATCAGAGGGATTTCATTGTTAAAAGGTATCAGTCAGGAGAAGGGTACAAAAGAATTTCCAAGGCATTAAATATACCATGGAACACAGTGAATCAAGTGGAGAAAATATGGCAAACAGTGACATTACCAAGAACTGGACATCCCTCCAAAATTGATATAATGACTAGAAGAAAACTGGTCAGGGAGGCTGCCAAGAGGCCAACAGCAACACATAATCTCCCATATTCTTCATATGTCTGGGCTATGGGGTAGAGTGGCAAGACGGAAGCCTTTTCTTGCAAAGGAAAACATCCAATCCCGGCTAAATTTTGCAAAAACACATCTGAAGTCTCCAAAAGCATGTAGGAAAATATGTTCAGGTCAGATGAAATCAAGGTTGAACTTTTTGGCCATAATGCCAAAAAGATATGTTTGGCGCAAAAACACTGCACATCAAAAGAACACCATACCCACAGTGAAGCATGGTGGAGGCAGGATCATGCTTTGGGGTGGTTTTTCTTCAGCTGGAACAGGGGCCTTAGTCAAGTTAGAGGGAATTATAAACCGTTCTAAATACCAGTCAATATTGGCACAAAACTTTCAGGCTTCTGATAGAAAGCTGAACATCAAGAGGAACTCCATCTTTCAGCATGGCAAGGACCCAAAGTATACATCCAAATCAACAAAGAAATGGCTTCACCAGAAGAAGATTACAATTTTGGAATGGCCCAGATCTGAATCCGATTTTAAAATCTGTAGGGTGATCTGAAGAGGGCTGTGCGCAGATGCCCTTGCAGTCTAACAGAGTTGGAGGGTTTTTGCAAGAAGAGAGGGCAAATTTTGCCAAGTCAAGATTTGCCATGCTGATAGACTCATACCCAAAAAGACTGAGTGCTGTAATAAAATCAAAAGGTGCTTCAACAAAGTATTCGTTTAAGGTAGGAGTTGTACTGTTTATAGGTCACATTAAAGGAGAAGTCCAGCCTGAGCTTGTTCGGCTGGGCTTCTCCTAAGGGTCACAGTGCCATTTGTTTTGCACTCCTGTGACCCGTTTTCAGCAGAGAGCGGTCTGAAGTCCACTCTCTGCTGATGTCCCCAAGATCAGTCCAGGCAGCGCGTCATCCTGACTTCGGAAGCCTGGATCCGCCAGGTGCCTGGACTGATGGCTGTCTCAGTGAGCCGCTGAGATGGCCGTTCCCAGCCCCTCCACAGCTCAGCGCTCCAATGAGCATGGAGGAGCAGGAGAATTGCTGACTGACAGGCAATGGGTTGGTGAGAGAACCGAGCCATCTGCAGTGTTCTGTGGTTTGGTTCTCAGTGAAGAGGTGGCGGCTCAGCAAGGATTTGAAGGTTTTGATACATTACATGAGGATTTGATACATTGTTTGAACACTCATTCACATCATCGCAGATGCAATATGTGTTTGGACTTAATATTATTTATTCATGTTAATTTATATTATTTACTATTGTTGGTTCTCGGATGAGATTGCTTTTTCACATAATTGCACTTTATCCTTTTTAAGGAGCGCAGTTCAATCAATTTATATTGACTTGTTTTTTCACTCACTTTTCACATACAACATGCTGCTCCTTGGTATCATTAATACTAGGGTTGTCCCGATACCACTTTTTTAGGACCGAGTACAAGTACCGATACTTTTTTTCAAGTAGTCGCCGATACCGAATACCGATACTTTTTTTAAATGTCATGTGACCGTTTTCAAACCACAATACAGACTAGGGATATTTTCTTTAGAATTATGAAGAACTGGTACATCATGGTGTGGGGCTGTTTTTTAGCATACGGTACTGGAAAACTACATATCATTGAAGGAGTGATCACTGCCAGTGCCACCTATCAGTGCAGCTCATCGGTGCCAGTGCCCAAAAGTGCAGCTAGCCAGTGCCACCTATCAGTGCCCATTAGTGCATCAGTGCAGGGAGGCAGCTTATTAGTGCATCTCATCAGTGCCACCCAATCAATGCCAGTGCCACCTATCAGTGCCATCCATTTATGAGTGCCATTCAATCAATGCCAGTGCCACCTATCAGTGCCATCCAATGGCACTGCAGCTGCCTGGACGTGTGGATTTATTATATAGCGGTCATCGGCCGGCCGCCGGGCCCTGGTGAGAGAATTAAGTTTGGGCCTATATTATGATGGGGGCCTGGAGCTGCAGCTCCATCAGCCCCACGGTTAATCCGGCCCTGCCTCTATGCACCGCTCGATGTCACAAAAAAAAAAAAAAGTATTCTATTTTGGTATCGGGAGTATTTGCGTGAGTACGAGTACTAGCGCAAATACTCGGTATCGGTCATTTATAGCAAAACATTACACTTCAATCACATCCCCGCGGTATCATTATTACTAATTACTTTCCACTTTGCGCTGGTCTTGGGGCTTTTAAACCCTTTGTTTGCACTTTACTTTCTCTTTAACTTGTGTGTGTAGACATTATATATATATATATATATATATATATATATATATATATATATATATATATATATATATATATATATATATATAATATATATCTCCACTGTATGTTCAAAGAACTGATGTTAACGTGGAACTCCATCTAAAGTTTGCGATGGTGAGGTTAAGTCCTATGTCTAATATATGAAATACAAACAAAATATTTAGTTACTTCTTTTCAAATAACAGGTGGGAATCCTCTTTTACAGTGGCACTTGTTGGAACGAAGAGTATGCAACATGTCAAAATATTTTAATAAAATGTCTATCTAGTGTTGTTTTTTTTTTTTTTTTTTTTTTGTCTTCATTTTAGATTGAGCAGTTTATATATGCCTCTCCTCATGATAACAAGTCCTGGGAGTTGTTTGATGAGATGATCGCCACAGCAGAAGGTTTTTACCAGGCATTGGGCATTCCATATCGCATAGTTAACATTGTTTCAGGTATGCATGCTTCTATAGATTTTTGTGTACTACCATTTAAATATCCCTGGTTCCTGATGAACATAATCCTGTCCAAGTAAGATTTAGAAGCCTGGACACCAGAAGGCACAACTCTTTTTCTAATGCATATAGGAAAAGAAAGGTAATGAAGGTGGGCTGTGCAGGTGAAACCTCCTAAGATTCCTGGCTACCTAGAAGGAGGAAAGGGAAGAATTACCCAGCTCCCAGTGCACTAGGCCTAGAACAGCCTCTGATTATTACTGCTCAGCGCATGTTGTATCCTTGTACATTTAGCTCTGCATTGGATGTAGTATTCTGAAAATGGAATGGGGGTTCTCTATAGTACAGATTTTCAATATGTTTCAATATGTTCCTTGTACATGGTGTTATGCAATTCAGCATCGTTTCTGGTTTAACCTAAAGTTTGCTGTTCATATCATAGTCCATTGTTTAGGAAAAGATCCATCCATGCAAAAATCAATATGCATTTTAGACCTATGCATGTAGACTTTTTTTTCTTCTGTATTGATTTACTAGATTTATTTAATGTAGATTAGTGTCTTCTTTCACATTAGGCACCCTGCATTTTATCTTTTTTTGATAACTTTTATATCCTAAACAATACATTTCTCTGTATTTAGGATGATTGTATCTAATGCCTGCATTAGATTATAATCACTTAGGACCAGTTCAAACCAGAATGCAGTGTGGGAAAGGCACTCTCCATGTGTGTTTCCCGCACAGCGCTCAAAACGCATTTCCTTTGCGTTCTGCTGGGGTGCCATCAACAATTGGTTAGCACCCGCAAGTACCGATCTGCATTTGCAGGCACCAGATTGCATGGTACCATGTACAGGAACAGGATTCTTGTGTGAACCGGCTCCTAAAGAGGTAGAAAACTCTGCTTGGTCACTTTTTATAATAAAGCTTACTTTACTATTGAATATCTCTTAAATGTGCACTGTATAGCGTTGTACTGTGATGGTGACTCCTGTGCGGGAGGGACATCATTGCAGCTCTGCCATTCAACGCCCAGAGCCCATGAACCCAGAAGGAAAACCAGATGATTGTGGAATTCCTTGCAGCAGTCACAGTGTGCTGCTGGAGTGATCTGTTTTATAGGCAAGTCTGGCATAATGTGCTAGTAGGCGGTACATACTAGAACATTATGCTGTTAACTTGCAGGGGGGCCTGTATTTTTTTTTTCTTCAGACTTCACTACCACTTCAAAGAGGAAATGAGGTCTAAAAACTGTGCCCAAAAAGGCAAGACAGAATTCAAAGAAAGGACTAGGCAGCGATATACCCTGTGGTCCCCCTGCAGATGATCTTTTGCCTATTACTGATTGACTACTATTCTGCACTATGACTCTGTTCTGTGTTGATGTAGCCATCTTGGTAGAGGCAGGGTTTCACTTCCTCATATGGGCGCCCCCACCACGAACACAGTAGTGCACATCACCAAATCTTCAAATTTCCTGAGACTAGCAGTCAGAGGCTATTAGAATTCAGCTATGAGGCTGTAGGCACACCCACATTTCAGGAAGTGAACTGATAATTGTAAAGTCATAATTAATATTTTTAGATATTCCCCCGAACCAATTAGAAACATTTTGCTTTGGGTTCAGGTCCACTTTAATGTAGATCATTTTGGAGTCTTTATGCCTTTTTTACCTATACTTTTGTATAGGTAAGCTCCTTTTTGAACAAGGCTAATTTTTATTTTATTTTTTGGATAGAGTAAGTGAGGGTTCTACCCCCTGTCAGATTTTTCCCATTGGGGAAATTTTCTTTTGTTCCTCTCACATAGCCACAACAGGCAGAGAGGGGAAAACCCTTCAAAGTGAGGGAAATCCCTGATAGTTACCAAGGTCACCAGAACTAGTGTCCCCTTTGGAAGATTTTCCACCATTTCCTGTTCTGGTAACCTAAATTTGGGGATTTCTCTTGCTTTCACATTCAGTGCTAAGTCGCCAGGACACACCTAGAAAGCGAATCTCTCTACTGGGACTCGGATATCAATAAAAACAGGTGTTCCATTACATCTATATTCGATCTAAAACAAATGGAGAAGAAAATAGCCAGGAGATGCTCTGAGATGAGGTAGAATTCAGCATCTTTTTAATATAACACAGACACTAGGATACATAGCGTTATATAACTGATAGGATGGTATATATATATATATATATATATATATATATAATTTTTTTTAATAGCAGGAGCGGAAGGGCGGGCAGTGTATCGAGCTGACGGGCAGACGGGAGGGGGGGGGAGGATGGGGGAAAGTAGAAGGGAGAGCTGACAGATGATGGAGGCACGCAAACTGACAACGTTATCAGGACTCAGCAGCCATGATAAACCATGGTCAGTTTACAGAGGGGAGGGCAGAACCAAGGAATATCAGCCAGGTTTTTTAGGTTCTACAGTGGGCCAAATTGAACAGCAGAAGCACTGTGCTGTTATTCATGCTTTAAGAGAGAAGGGGATATATATATATATATAACATTTTTGGTAACAAATACTTTAATGCAGAGTTTTGGTTTGATGCTATCCCTTAGGCTGGCCATACATTATACAATGTGCTATAGATTTCCGTTCAACTTTGTAGTGCAAGGGCTGGCCTGATTGCATACAAATTGTTTAGTGTTTAGTATTTTATTGTTTTGGTAAATCTAAAGGAAAAATGTACAAGAAAATTGTATAATGTGTGGCCAGCCTAACTCTATCGGTCACATCCAGCGACCAATAAGCTCGTCGTGTCTGACAAGTCAAAGATTTATGGCTGCGTATGCCTCCACGCTACAACAGTTTACAACTGTTATCTGGTTAAAACAAAAAGACTGCAGTGAAGAGACTTTGTCGTAAGAGAATCATGGAAACTGTTGGGTTTTATGAATTACAGGTAGGGTGTAGTAGCGCTTGCCCAATAAAACTATTTAAATAAAATGACAATCCAAAAAAGTATAAATGTAAAACCGTCAAGCCACCACCGACTGTAGGTCTAAAGGTTTTCCACTCAAAATGTCCAAAGAAATAACCACCCAATATTTAAAAATCAAATATGGTAAGTGGTAATGCGGTAAGATAACGTGATGGCACTTGCTAGGAACTATCTAAAAATAGATCAAGAAAGTAAAATCATGTATGAGTATCCAAAAATATCTGTAAGTATATATGTTCCACTTCAAGTCAAACCCGCCCAGCATCAATCAATTGATGTAGAGGGTAAAGAGAGTGAAATATTAATAATAAAAAACTGATTGAGTAGACAAACGTGCCACCAAGAGCATCGTGCTACCAAAAAAATCCATAAATATGATGAGGAATAAAAATATATCGTTGACCAAAAAATATATTAAATTGTGAATAAAGATTCCTAAAATGATGCTACATCAATATAAAGTGCAATGTGCAAAAAGATATGTATAATAATTATCAGTGAAAGGAATAATGAAATCCAGTGAGAAATCTAAAAAATAAAAATACAATTCATGCATCAGTGAAAATAAAATCCAAAATTATTTTGCAGTGAAATAGTAGCGGTGAAAAAATATGTGTCCCATACAGTAAATCCCTTAAGGGATTAAAATCAAATATACTGTTAGAAAAAAATAAAAAATAAAAAACATGCCAAAGTGACAAATGCACAATTGTGCAAATACAACGAAGTGATACAAGGGTGTCTCCGCTCTGCGGCCGCGAGCGGATGACGTCACCAACAGCTCTCCGGATTCCTCACGCGTATCGTGACTGACAGAACGTCACTTAATCATAGGATTCTATGATTAAGTGACGTTCTGTCAGTCACGATACGCGTGAGGAATCCGGAGAGCTGTTGGTGACGTCATCCGCTCGCGGCCGCAGAGCGGAGACACCCTTGTATCACACACGCTGATGACTCATCCATGTTTGTGAGTGTACTCTTTGTTTTTTTGACGAATAAATTGTAAAAGGTTTTATGCTATGGGAGCCTTCCTGTTCTTTATTTGAGTGTCAGCGCTGAGATGGTCGAGCGCTCAGGTGCGGAATTTGGAACAGCAAGCTGACTGTGTGAGGTATATCCCATCCTGAACAGCACTACATTAGGCTTTTTCAAAGCCTTACTAAGGTAAGGGGCTGGTGGAAACGCTTATCCCACACTTGCACTGAGAGACGAGTGGCATCTATTATCTTCTTTTTAAGCACGTGTGCATGTTTATTTTGATGCACTGAATCATCGATTGTTGGTGGAGCACATAATACACTTTGGAAATCAGCGATTGAAGTTTTAAAGAAATACATTTTGAACTTTGGACTTCGTTGTATTTGCACAATTGTGCATTTGTCACTTTGGCATGTTTTTTATTTTTTATTTTTTTCTAACAGTATATTTGATTTTAATCCCTTAAGGGATTTACTGTATGGGACACATATTTTTTCACCGCTACTATTTCACTGCAAAATAATTTTGGATTTTATTTTCACTGATGCATGAATTGTATTTTTATTTTTTAGATTTCTCACTGGATTTCATTATTCCTTTCACTGATAATTATTATACATATCTTTTTGCACATTGCACTTTATATTGATGTAGCATCATTTTAGGAATCTTTATTCACAATTTAATATATTTTTTGGTCAACGATATATTTTTATTCCTCATCATATTTATGGATTTTTTTGGTAGCACGATGCTCTTGGTGGCACGTTTGTCTACTCAATCAGTTTTTTATTATTAATATTTCACTCTCTTTACCCTCTACATCAATTGATTGATGCTGGGCGGGTTTGACTTGAAGTGGAACATATATACTTACAGATATTTTTGGATACTCATACATGATTTTACTTTCTTGATCTATTTTTAGATAGTTCCTAGCAAGTGCCATCACGTTATCTTACCGCATTACCACTTACCATATTTGATTTTTAAATATTGGGTGGTTATTTCTTTGGACATTTTGAGTGGAAAACCTTTAGACCTACAGTCGGTGGTGGCTTGACGGTTTTACATTTATACTTTTTTGGATTGTCATTTTATTTAAATAGTTTTATTGGGCAAGCGCTACTACACCCTACCTGTAATTCATTTATTTTGAGTGCGTGAGCATTTTTAGTAGTGGCAGCTGCGTATTAGTTGTTATTTATAGTTTATTTCTACCTTGGGTAGGTTGATTTGCGCATTAGTTCCCCCCCTTTTTCATACTTGTTGGGTTTTATGGCTGTCATTCTAATGTTTTGGCTTTAAAGATATTGCAGTTCCTGGCCTATACTGTTAAGTAGTTTGAGAACTTTTCTGACACTCATTTACAGCATGCTCATTTCAGACAAAAAAATGTATATCTGTGTAAATCCTATACATCATCAGTGCTTCTAATTTTTCTGCTTTTTACAGGTTCTTTAAATCATGCAGCCAGTAAGAAGCTGGACTTGGAAGCATGGTTTCCTGGCTCGGCTGCATTTAGAGAATTAGTGTCTTGCTCAAATTGCACTGACTATCAGGCACGAAGGCTGCGCATCCGTTATGGACAAACAAAAAAGATGATGGATAAGGTAAAGCATTGGGCTAAGTTTAGCCAGCAGTTCCCCATAGCAGATTGCTTAGCTCACTGTACAAATTAAAGTATGTTCTCTATGCTGTTTAGTTCTGCTGGGTGTCATCAACAATGGCTGCCTACTTCTTTCTTTCTTTCTTTCTTTCTTTCTTTCTTTCTTTCTTTCTTTCTTTCTTTCTTTCTTTCTTTCTTTCTTTCTTTCTTTCTTTCTTTCTTTCTTTCTTTCTTTCTTTCTTTCTTTCTTTCTTTCTTTCTTTCTTTCTTTCTTTCTTTCCCAATTTAAATAGATTTCCCCCCCCCCCCCCCCTTCTTATATATCAGTCTCTTCTGCCATAAATCCAATGCACACAGAGCCACACTTGCACAGCTTGGAGTACATTACACCACGGCTCGACAAAATTTTGATTGGCAATTAATTCGATTTCACTTGGTGCATTGCTCTTTACATTGTTTTGCACCCCCCCCCCCTTTTTTTGTTTTTTCAAAATTGCTTTGTTTTGTTGTGCTGAGAGCGCTCACAAATGTCAAGGGAACATTTTTAGTTTTTTGAGGTTCAGTGGTTTTAAATAAATATTGCCCTGTCTTGTATGTTGCAGGTTGATTTTGTGCATATGTTAAATGCTACAATGTGTGCTACAACACGAGCCATCTGTGCAATTCTGGAGAATTATCAGACCGAAGATGGAATAACTATACCAGAAAAACTCAGAGATTTCATGCCTGTTGGTCAGTATAACTATTAGCATCCTTTTTTAGATCTTGAATCTGCTTCCAATTCTGACCGTTCATATCTTTGTGTAAATTTATCCTGCTGTTAGGCTAGGTTTAGATGTGGGGAAAATTAATTTGAGGTCAATTTGCTTTTCAAAGGCATTTGATAGGCAGTGAAGGGATAATATGATGCATTGCTTGTTTTACTTCATAAATGGCTGCATTATGCGTAAATGCTGGTACGCGTTGAGCATGGTAGTGCCTGCCAAATGAGGGGGGGGGGGGGGGGTGTCGGTATTTTGGCCTCAAAGAATCTACTCTGGCATGTGAACGTCCACAACCTTTGCAGCTTGAGGAGCCCTCCATTGTAGGCGAATTTGTTTGACTGGCTAGTGGCCATTTAAATAGACACAATCAATGTGTGCACCCAAAGCTGTAAACGTGCAGGGCCGAAAAGGAATCCCGACAGCAATGCCTTGAATTTGGCATTGATTTACTAAAGGCAAATGGACTGTTCACTTTGCAGGGGAAGTTGCACTTTGTGAATGAAGGGAAGCTGTGTTGCCTTTCATCCTTCTTTTTTTTTTTTATTATTATTTTCCTTGCATGTGATTGGGTATTCTTTGCAAAGTGAAATTTCGTGTTATGTAAATGTTATGTGACCCCACGTAAATGACGCTTTTTACGAACGGCGCATGCGCGCCGTCTGTGGACATATCCCAGTGTGCATTGCTCCAAAGAACGCCGCAAGGACGTATTGGTTTCGACGTGAACGTAAATTACGTCCAGCCCCATTCATGGACGGAATTCGATGCGGGAACGTCCAGCCCCATTCATGGACGGAATTCGATGCGGGAACGGCGTCCATACTTAACATTGGTACTCCGCGTGTACGCCTCATATGGCAGGGGTAACTTTACGCCGGGAAAAGCCTTAAGGTAAACGGTGTAGCTGTACTGCGTCGGCCGGGCGTACGTTCGTGAATTTGCGTATCTAGCTGATTTACATATTTCTAGGCGTAAATCGGCGTACACGCCCCTAGCGGCCAGCGTAAATATGCAGTTAAGATACAACGGCGTAAGAGACTTACGCCGGTCGGATCTAATACAAATCTATGCGTAACTGATTCTAAGAATCGGGCGCATATATACGACGGCTCGGACTCGGAGTTACGACGGCGTATCTGGAGATACGCCGGCGTAACTCGTTTGAGAATCCGGGCCTCTTTTTCTTCCCAGACTCCTCCCCATGACAGATAGGTTAGACTTTGCGAGGCTCCAGAATAGGACCCTTTTTACAGCTTAATCCACTTTTGCTGCCACCAACGTAGGGCTTAGCAGCACCAGCCTTTTAACTGAATGCTGTAGCTGTGACTCCAGGTCGCCTTTCTAGTGGAAGTAATCGCTTCCACATACACTTCAGTATGCTGTACACACCCTGTCATGTATTTTGGGTAAAAGTCCTTCCTGTGGGTGTCTGGGATTGTCTATTCCATCACAAATCCTAGGTAGCACTGTGCACACGGAACTGAGAACAGTATTTCTAGGGCCATCATTCGTAGTTAAA